>NW_027175932.1:892354-922354 GCF_023055335.1 Clinocottus analis
CGAGCAGAGCGAGCTGCAGGTGCACAGACTCACCTGTAGGGGAGCCGTTCGTAGTGAGCGCCCTCTAGCGCAGCAAAGTGGTACCGCGGCTTCAGCCGGTCGGCCAGCTCGGCGACGGAGTCGCTGCCACAAAACTTTGTGTTCACTTCCTGTAACAAAGTTCTGATGAGAAGATTGTGAAACTATGGAACACATTATTACCATAAAATAATGTAATTTTATTTACAAAAATGATTTAACCAACATTAAACTTTTTTTTCACAAAATAACAATTTTTATTTTTTAAATATTATTTTATTATTTTGTAAAAAAAAAAAAAAAAAGTATTTTTTTTTTCAAAATGTAAAAAAAAAAAGTTTCAAATTTTTTTTTCTTCTAAATTCCAGATTTTTTATTTTTTCTATTATTATTTTTCCAAAAGCATTTTTTCAAAATTTTGAAAAAAAAAAAAAATATTGAAATTTCATCTCCGTGATGACGTGACAGAGAAGGAGTTGCTGAGCCGGCGGTTACCGGCGGGTTCCCGTACTGCCACACCCCGCGCGGCCACTGGGACGTCAGCAGCACGTCCACGCCTCTGAAGGCGGAGCCGCCGGTCAGCGGCGCCACGAGGGCCGACAGGTCTTTGGGCGTGAAGCAGTGAGCCGGCGCCGGCTCCTGCAGCGCCTCGCGCCCGCTCACGTAGGCGATCTGCAGCCCGGACACGCCGGTGAACACGCCGCGCCGACCTGCCAATCAAACAAGAGGTCGTGTGACGGACGCGACGACGGGCCAGAAGCCCCGCCCCCGGCGGCTCAGAGGCGTACCCAGATACGTGATGTTGTCGGCCAGCTCGCAGCCGTCGGTGCTCGGGAAACTCTTCGTCGTCTTCTGGGTCGCCGCTCCGAGGATGTACGTGTGGACGGGAGCTGAGGAGGGACAAGTGGTTTCACCAGCAACCAATCAGAGAGGAGAATCCTCTTCATTTGTTTGAGAGTTGATAAGGATGCTTTAGAAAAAACATGTGTTCCCCATGTGTTCCCCATGTGTTCTCCACGTGCTCTCCACGTGTTCTCCACGTGTTTCCCAGGTGTTGGTACCTTTCTTGGCTCCAGTTTTGTACTGCTGCCACTCTGCCTCGGCCTCCGGCGTTGACCCAAAAAACTCCCCGACACACAGCAGCAGCTGAGAGGAAATACAAACAATCAAACGTCAGAATATTTACGTTTCTGCACCTTTCATTTTTTATTTTTTTTAAAAGTTTAATCTGATGAATAATACATCGAACGGGCCAGCCTTCTTCTGGATGGTCTGCACTCTGGCGAACAGGGCAGAGAGCCGGCCTTCCACGTCTCCACACGCCAACCTGCACACACACACACACACACACACACACACACACACACACACACACACACACACACACACAAAATAAGAGTCTATGAGTGCCGAAGTGTTCCGTCCCCACTGAGTAAGTAGTTTACGTCTCCACATCACGTGACATAGTGTTTAACGCGTGTGAATGTGAAACGCAACCCTTAAATTATGTAAACTTTTAATGAGGTTTGGCGGAGCGTCGCCGCGTTTCTTCGGATTCTGGAAACAAATGGAAGCCACAGTTTTTTTTTCATCACGATCTGAAGGCGTTAATAAACTTGTCCCTCGTCCAGCAGAACTAGAGAATTATTACGTTTATTATATTATGTTTTACTGGACATTTACATCTGGCAGACACCCTGTCGCATTGACAGGGTGTCAAGATGACATAAAAACACATTAAAACGACACGTACTCAAAAAGTTATAATATAATCATGTAAAAGTCTTTTATAAAGTCAAACTTACACTCTCACTGGTTGCTCCGACATGTTTTGGCGAAATATTTGCTGCTAGAGTTCAATTGTGTGATTTGGATTTCTGCAGTTTGAACGGTTGGGTCGTCGCTAAAAGGTGTCCGGTCAAAACAAACAGCGGAACTGATCCTCAATAAATACATCACACGTCTTTTACGTACACAATGGAGACGCAGAATGGATTATTAGAACAATTTCCAAATATGATGTAGATGTTTTAATATTTAATGCACAGAAACTCAGTCAATCCCACAAAGAAAGAAAGAAAAAATAATTCAAGCGGTTACCCGGAAGGCTTTTATAGCGGAGACGTGGGTTGCCAAATTTGACTCCCACACACTTAATTGCACACTTTCACCGTGTAAACGCAATTCAACATCCACTTACTGTCTTTTTTATTTTTATCAAAATATTTATTATTTTGATACATGTAGACATGTAACACAATAAAAACTATTTTATGATAATAATAAAAACATATTATTATATATTTATGTTCATATGCATACTGCATGTATATAATAAAATTGTACATACAGATATATATATATATATATATATATATATATATATATATATATATATATATATATATATGTATATATATATATATATATATATATATATATATATATATATATATATATATATATATATATATATATATAAACACAATATGTACGACCCTCTAGTTTTACGGATTATTGTCTCAACTGGCAACCCCGCGGGCCCTCGGACGAGCCTCCATCCTGGCACTTACCTTCATCCTGGTAACTCGCAAGTCCCCGGACCGAAAACAGGAAGTAAGTAACCAAATCAAACGTAAAATCCACTTTCTGTTTGGTAGCCGGGGCGGTTGGGGAGCCGCGCGCGGAGCTCAAATCCCGGGGAAAAAACGAGCTCGAGGCCCGAAAGCAGCGTCCTAAAAGCCCTCACGGACGCCATAAGCTGCACCTTGTCGACTAACATGGCGCCGGATGTTAACGTTAATGTAACGACGTTTCTGCTTCGCGTGCATTTAAACGACTCTTGTGGTACTTGTTGGGACGTTTACGTCACGTGAAGTCACGCGTGCCATTCTGCCCTAAATCCCCGTGTCGTTGTCCTGCAGCTTTTCAAATGGGACCTTCAGCCACACTCCATGTAATAATAGACACATTCTACATCGTCTTGCTGTTATGGGTCAATACGTAACTCTTCTGATTTTATTTTGATATACATATATTCAGAGTGACTGTGCCTGCAATTCGGTGTTCATACTGTTCAACAAGCACGAGACGTTTTGACACATCCTGGCCAAATTTCACCGGCTGTGCTGTCTCGGTCCGTTGCTCCATTATTCAGTTTCCACTGGAAAACAGTGGAGGGCGGTAATGAGCAGCTCAAGATAAATATGCATTTCTATAGAAATAATATCATATTTGAGGATCTCTTCTCACCCGAGTGACTTAATCTCAACTAATGATGAGTAAAATATCACAAATTCCGTTATGGGAGGTGACATTCTTGACCCATTATGCAATTTAGTTTTAAATTTGTACATTTCTCAAGAGAGTTTGGTGTGAATTTCAGCAAGTGAATGAACCATCAATAAACCTTTTTTATTTATTATTCTGGTATTCCTCTCATGATATTATAGAGTTAGCTTTACTTTTAGATGTTGCTTTTTTGTCTGTGCATGTGCATATACACACATTTTATATATAATTTTCTAAAATAAACAATATATTGTTGTTCCTTAAATTATATTAAAGCAGCATGAAGCCCCATTTTATGAAATGTATCTTGTTCATTTCTATAAATATCGTCAAACAATAAATGTACAGTTCGCATGAATGTATATTTCATTGTTGGCGTGCGTTACACTGTGGCGCCTCCGTGTTGCTCTCCAGGTGCACCATGAGCTCTGCAGCCGAGGACGACGAGGCGGCGACGCTGGAAACCGTCAAGTCCGTCACTCTCACGCAGGACAGCGACGGAAGCCTCATCCTGCACTGCCCCGCCCACGGTGGGCCTGCAACATGCATTGATTACTATGCATTATTTAATATGCATCTATTAATATGCATCTATTAATATGTGTATATCTGTGTGTGTGTGTGTGTGTGTGTGTGTGTGTGTGCAGACGAGGACTCGGAGCCCCTCCAGAAGAAGCTCCGCCTCTCCCCTGAGGAGCTGGACGACTCGGACACGCCCCAATTCTCTGTGGTCACCTTACCGAGTGAGACGCTCTCTATGACATGATGTCATCATCCATGATGTCATCAGGCTGACTGTCTGTCTGCTCCTCTTCCTCAGTGTCAGAGAGCGACGAAGGCTTTGAGGTGACGATGACGGCCACAGCGGACGGTGATCTCTCCGAGGAAGGTGTTGCTCAGATCCAGGTGCTCTTCTTCTTCTTCTTCTTCTTCTTCTTCTTCTTCTTCTTTAGATTTAGGTGTTTGTGCGCTTATAAAAACTGTGTGTGTGTGTGTGTGTGTGTGTGTGTGTGTGTGTGTGTGTTTGTGTGTGTGTGTGTGTGTGTGTGTGTAGATCCTGCAGGAGGATGAGGATCAGAAGTCCGATGTGTCTCCCGTCAGTCAGGCCTGGTTCACCACGAAGGAGGACAAGGACACGCTGGCCAACAAAGGTCACAGACACAAATATTAATTTAGTTTTTTTTCATGATGATGACATCATTTTTTATCAGAAACATATTTTAGGAGCAACACAATTCAGTTGTTGGCTTAAATTTCAATGTTTGACCGTTTCCTCCTCCAGGTCACAAGTGGAAACAGGGCATGTGGTCGAAAGAGGAGATCGACATCCTGATGAGCAACATCGATCAATACGTCAAGGTGCGTGCACTTCCTGTCTGCACTTCCTGTCTCCGCACTTCCTCGTTCCTGACTCCGCCCCCCTGCGCTCTCTGCAGGGCCGCGGCATCAACGACCCGGCGGAGATCATCTTCGAGATGTCCAAAGAGGAGAGGAAGGACTTCTACCGCTCCGTGGCGCTGGGCCTGAACCGCCCGCTGTTCGCCGTCTACAGGCGAGTTCTACGGATGTACGACAACCGCAACCACGTGGGCAAGTGAGTGCACGAGGAAAGATGGCCGCCGCCGTTCAGCCTCACTTCCTGCTCCCTTTGACCTCATCTCTCCGTCCCCTCAGGTACACGCCGGAGGAGATAGAGAAGCTGAAAGCGTGAGTTAACCGCCGCGTTTCAACTATCAATGAAGGTTACACCAGTAGGTTAGACCCGTAGGTTAGACCAGTAGGTTACACCAGTAGGTTAGACCAGTAGGTTAGACCAGTAGGTTACACCAGTAGGTTAGACCAGTAGGTTAGACCAGTAGGTTACACCAGTAGGTTAGACCAGTAGGTTAAACTGGTTTTCTGTGTTCAGCTTGAGGGACAAACACGGGAACGACTGGGCGACCATCGGGGCGGCGCTGGGTCGCAGCGCCTCGTCTGTTAAAGACCGATGTAGACTGATGAAGGACACCTGCAACACAGGTAGAGGACTCACCTTCTATTCTTCACGTACACTTCATGTACACCTTGTGTACTTCACGTACACTTCACGTGCACCTTCTGTACTTCATGTCTTCAGGTAAGTGGAGCGAGGAGGAGGAGCGGCGTCTCTCCGAGGTGGTGTACGAGATGGCGGGGGCGTCGCCGGGCTCGGCGGTCACAGGGGGCGTGTCCTGGGCCACGGTGGCCGACCAGGTGCGCACGCGCTCAGAGAAGCAGTGCCGCTCCAAGTGGCTGAACTACCTGAACTGGAAACACAGCGGAGGAACGGAGTGGATGAAGGAGGACGACCTGAACCTCATCCGCAGGTAGGAGGGGCGTGTGTGTGTGTGTGTGTGTGTGTGTGTGTCTGTCTGTCTGTCTGTCTTTGTATGCGTGCATCTGTCTATGTGTGTGTGTGCGTGTGTCTATCTGTGTTTGTGTTTCTGTGTGTGTGTCTGTCTGTCTCTGTGTGTGTCTGTGTTTGCGTGTGTCTGTGTGTGTTGTGTGTGTCTGTCTCTATCTTAGTATGTGTGCGGCTGTCTCTATATGTGTGTGTGTGTGTGTGTGTGTGTGCGTGTGTGTCTCTGAATTTGTGTGTGTGTGTATGTCTCTGTGTGTGTATGTGTGTGTGTGTCTGTGTGTGTGTGTCTGTCTCTGTCTTTGTATGTGTGTGTCTGTCTCTGTCTTTGTGTGTGTGCGTCTGTCTCTATGTGTGTGTGTCTGTCTCTGTGTGTGCGTCGGTCTCTATGTGTGTGTGTGTGTGTCTATCTGTCTGTCTCTATGTGTGTGTGTCTGTCTCTGTGTGTGCGTCTGTCTGTGTGTGTGTGTCTGTCTCTATGTGTGTGTGTGTGTGTCTATCTGTCTGTCTCTATGTGTGTGCGTCTGTCTGTGTGTGTGTGTGTGTGTGTGTCTGTCTCTATGTGTGTGTGTGTGTCTGTCTGTCTGTCTCTATGTGTGTGTGTCTGTCTCCATGTGTCTTTGTGTGTGTGTTCATGTGTGTTGATCATTGATTGTTTCAGGATATCGGAGCTGGAGATGGAGGATGAGAATGAGATAAAGTGGGAGGAGCTTGCTGGCGGGTGGAGCAGCGTGCGGTCGCCTCAGTGGCTGCGCTCCAAGTGGTGGAGCATCAAGAGACAAGTAGCCAATCACAAGGAGATCCCCTTCAGCGGTACACGCCCACTTTTTAGTTATTTGTTTTTAGCACATATTTATTTTTATTTCTGTAATTAACCTTTTGTTTATCTTTCGTTGTGCTGTCGTTTATTTATTTTTCTAAATTAATTGTTTTTGTTTATTTTTTGTCTAATATATTATTACTAATATTAATATAATATATTATTACTATGATAATAAGTCCCTGTGTCCTGTGCTCAGTGCTCCTGAAGGGCCTCCAGGAGCTCATGGCGTCCTCTCAGACGGCGTCTGGTCCGGGGAGCCCCTCCTCTTCCTCCTCTTCGTCGCTCCAGATCCGACTCACCCGATTGGAGGACGGCGGCGTGCGCGTCGGTAGCCCCGCCCCCGGCTCCGTGGCGGCGCTGCAGATCCCGCTGCAGATCACACACCTGGGTGAGAAGCTGCTCACACGCAGACGCTTTATATATATTTATATACTTTATATATATTTATATTTATATATATTTATATACTTTATATCCATAACGGAGCTTTTCTCGTCGCTTCAGATTCTTCGTCAGCAGTCGGTGACGGTGAAACCATCACTCTGAACACTGGAGCCCTGCAGACCTTTGAGATCCTTCCTGTGAGCACACACACACACACACACACACACACACACACACACACACACACGTTGTAAGTCTCTCTCTCTCTCTCAGTCCTTCCACCTGCAGCCCACCGGCACCCCGGGGACGTACTTCCTCCAGACGACGTCCAATCAGGGGCTGCCGCTCAGCCTCTCCACCAATCAGGGGCTGCCGCTCAGCCTCTCCACCAATCAGGGGCTGCCGCTCAGCCTCTCCACCAATCAGGGGCTGCCGCTCGGCTTGGCCGGCAGCAGCACGGTCACCCTGACGACAGGCTCCTCCCCCTCGTCCCACGAGCACATCATCCTCCACGGCCTGTCGGTGGGTGTCGGTCGGCGTCTTCGTCCTCTTCTTCGTCCTCACCCTCCTCTTCATCGCCGTGTCTCTTCCTCCCCTCAGGCCGACGGCCTCTGCTCCGCCGACGGCGTCATCATCCAGACGGTCGCCTCCGACCCCGCCTCCTTGGACCCTCTCGGCCAATCGCAGCTGGTCGTGGAGACGGAGGGGCGGAGCCGCGACGGCCTGCTGGACGCAGCGAGCCTCCTGGAGGGGGCGGGGCATGTTGTCGTGGAAACTCAGGAGCCAATGACAGACGGCTTCAGCGACAAGGTTGATATGAAAAGAAGTATTTAGTTACTGCGTAGTACACGATATACCTGCAGAGTACACGAGTACAACGCACATGCTGAGCTTTTCAAAATAAAAGCATACTCACACATTTACAAGAAAAGTAGGAACAATTTTCTCTGAAGTTAAAAAGTCACAAATGTAGTATGTATTTGTGTGTGTGTGTGTGTGTGTGTGTGTGTGTGTGTGTGTGTGTGTGTGTGTGTGTGTGTGTGTGTTAGGAGCTGAGCTCAACGTCAATTGAAGGTCCAGTGGTGCATTCTGGGATAACATCCGGCAGCGCTGTGCTGATTGTGTCGCCTTCCAACATCAGCAGCACACTGACAGGTAACACACACACACACACACACACACACACACACACACACACACACACACACACAGCTAAACACACAGTATATTTATTATATTCTTCGTTCTTTGTCCTCAGATCCGATTCTGGAGAACCAGGAAGGATCTGACTGAGCTGGACCTCCAGGGAGGAGTGATGAGGTCACTTCCTGTCTGTCTGATGAGGTCACTTCCTGTCTGTCTGATGAGGTCACTTCCTGTTTGTCTGATGAGGTCACTTCCTGTCTGTCTGCAACGAAGCTGCTGAACTCTTTTAATCCAGACGAGAACGTTTGTTTCACACCGAACGCTGATGAAGACGCTGATGAAGACGCTGATGAAGACGTTGATGAAGAGACTAAACTGAACTGACGCTCGTCCTTTAAATTATATAATGTGTATATGTGTAAATATATAATTAATTTAAAATAAAATAAGATGAAGGTTTGTCATGTGACCATGAAAATAAATATTTCAGCTCGTTTTCTTTGCTTCTGTTTGAAATTAATTTAATTAAAGTATTTAAAGTTTTGTCATTCAGTAAACTTTTATTTTGTGTTTAATGTAAACCAATCATAAATACATAAATATTATATATTTTTCATCTTTAGGAGCTTTAGTGAAACATACAGATAAAATGTTTTATAGAACATGAAAAAAACTAAAATCTAATTAAGTTAATGAGTCAGCATCAACAATATCTTAATATTTAAAAAATAATGAGAAACAAATTAATTGTAAAAACTTTATATTTTGTCTTCGGGTCTAGAAATAATGAGATTTGTACATGTCTCAATAATGAAATAAGTGCAAATATTATGAATGTTTCTGATTATTCTGAGATTTTATGAAGTAATTATTACAGATCCAGAAACATATTTCCATAAAATATGAAGTTTAAAGTGCAGTTCTTCAGTCTGAGCACAAGGGGGCAGCGTTGTCATAGTTATACATTATTATTATTATTATTTCTGTCCTTTTGCAAGTCTGAACCCACAAAACAGCCAAACATTATTAAATAATGACTAAAATTAAGAGCTTCAACACAAATCACACATTAATATTTGTTTGTGTTTGTGCTTTTTTATTTGTGACCCGTCAGAGTCTTGAAACATGAAATATGAAATATGAAACATGGAAAACATTCGGGCGTCCGGAGGTTCAGGTTCCCACATGGCACACAGGATTCAGGTATGAAGCAATATTTAATATCACATGAAGTAAAATAAGAAGATATTTTTGGCAAAACAAGGAAAAGTTTAAATGTTCTGAAGCAGCGAGACGAGTTCACTGACCTCCGTTAAAACGGACGCCGCAGCTGTTGCTCTGCCGCTCAGAACCCGATACACATCTGCGTATTTATACTGCGTGTGAATATATATATATATATATATATATATATATATATATATATATATATATATATATATATATATATATATATATATATATATATAGGAGTCAGCCGTCTCACATCACAGGTTAATTTAAACCAGTGGTTCAAAACCTTTTTCAGCTACAAATATAAGACTTTGAAAGTGACATTAATGGTATATTATATATTATATTAATGGTATTTTGTTTTATTTCTAGTTGGGGGATAATAATGAGTTAAGTTTGGAAGGTACAGTTTAGTTAAAAGTAGGCTAAAACTTTGTTTTTTTGCCTATATTTCTTAATATTTTGCTCTGAAAACCCTAAAAAGATGAAGACTCTGTGGCATCTTTTTGTTGTGTTGATTTATGGACGATGTCGCATCTCACATGAAGACACATTTACAGAAAATGGACGCCAGACAATGTGATTGAAAAAACAAATCTCATTTGGGTTGTGAAGTCGTGCAGGGGGCGTGTCCTGTGTGACTCCGCCCGCATGGACCTGCCTGACAGTGAATCAAACGCACCTCACCGAGTCCAGAGAGACGCTTAATGTGGCGTCACCGGGAGGGCTTCATGTCGACGCCCTCGTCAACGCTCCTCTTCTGACACCAGCTGCACGTGCTAATTTGAAAGTGTAACGAGCCTCATCACGACCTGCGGCGATGAAACGCAGGAACATTACAGCAGGAACACGGAGAATTAAAGAACCCTCAGGCACCAGTTTTCCTCCCGTGATGCATTCAAATACAAAGAGCTGACAGATAAAACCTGTTTGTTCCTGCGGAGGACTCGTCTGCAGGGAAGAGGTTTCCCTGAAACCTTTAGTTACCGGCTCGCCCTCGTGGGATCGGTTTGAAAAAAGGAAAATTCGGAAAACCCCCAAATTCCTCTCTGGAAACACAAAGTTCTCACACGTACGTCTTCATGATCGTTCCGTCTTTAACAGAACGGTGAACTCAGCAGAGACATTTTGCCTCCAACGAGCCGTCACTGTGACTCCTCCTCCTCCGGATTTAATCTGATTAACTTCAAATTTGGTCGCTACAATCCAGAGATTCATGAGAGCTAAAGTTAGCGATCGTTTGTGTTTTCCAGACACGAATGAGCTTCAACACTTCATTTAAACTTGAACACGAGCGGCGATGTCTGCAGGCACGTCGTGCAATCTCGCCAACACCAAAAAGGCGGCGTGGCGGCGAGGTACTTAGCGGTGAGCGTACTGGCGGTCCTGTTAGCGGTTAGCGGTTAGCCAAACACACTGTCCAAAGCAGTGAGGTGGCGCAGAGTAGCAACTGTGAGTGGGCAACGTACTCGGCTGTGTTCAGAGCGAGCGAGTGTAAAACAGGCAATAAAAGGTGATTTGAGAAAAGAGTTCCTCGAGCATTCGGCCGTGAGCGACCAGGATGTGAAGCCGAGCCGCAGAGAGAGCTGCTGGACAGCAGCGTTTAAAACCATCCGGAATAAGAAGAGTCTCCACCGAGCAACACGAGCAGAAACCTCTCCAAGCTGCTGGACCTCTTGTTCTTCGTTTGTTTCCGTGCATGTCGAGGGTTCGGACTAACGAGCGGGGCACGCCGCGCGCCGCGCTAGCCCATCAGGGGTCGCAGCGCCGCCAGCAGGCCGAGCCCCACGCTCGACCACGCCCACGTGGGCCTGGAGGCGGCCCCGCCCGCCTGCAGGTGTAAAGTGGAGTTACAGGTCGGGGTGAGGTTCGCAGAGGTGCGAGGAGCCGAGGTGTGGCCCGTCCAGGTGTGGCCCGTCCAGGTGTGGCCCGTCGTAGAGGGCGTGTGGCGCAACAGGAAGTCGTGTTTCATGGCGGAGTATTGATCGGGACCGTGCGGCACGTTCAGCGTCTCCGTCAAAACCTCGTGACCCGGATACGTCACCTGTCAATCAGAAGAAAGTTAATGTCACGTGCTGTGCTAAGCTAGTTAGCTTAGCCAGGAAGATATGTATATATAGAGAGAGATGTTTCACCACTAGAGGCATTATACATATCATTAGTAGTATTGTTAGTAGTACTATTAGTAGTACTGTGTGTTTACTGTGAAGCTGTAGTTTCCCGGCAGCAGCAGTCTGTAATATTCTCCGTGCCGGTCGGTTCTGAACGGACACATATTCTTGCGACCTTTGACCTCCACCACGGCGTTCTGGACCGGCACGCCGGAGCCATCGAACACACGACCTTTGACCCCTGAACACACACACACACACACACACACACACACACACACACACACACACAGACAGAATCAAGAGGTATTTAAGTGTTGATGCTGAATTCGTTTAAGTTCAATACCAGAGAAGAAGAGACAGACAGACAGACAGACAGACAGACAGACAGACAGACAGACAGACAGGTGGACAGACAGGTACTGACCCAGGTGGACCTGCTGGATGAAGGCCAGCAGAGACTTCCTGTTCTCCGTCCACAGAGCAGGAAGTTGTTCTTCTGGAGGAAACTTGCAGCAGGAAACTTCCAGAGTCAACTCCAAACACTGAGCCCACACGTAGTTATAGTCCTGCATGCCACCTGCACACACACACACACACACGCACACGCACACGCACACGCACGCACACGCACACGCACACGCACACGCACGCACACGCACACGCGCGCACGCGCACGCGCACGCGCGCGCACACGCACGCGCACGCGCACGCGCACGCACACACACACACACACGCACACACACACGCACACACACACGCACACGCACACGCACACACACACATTGTTTTATAAAAAGGATGACATTTACAAGTTACATTTATTTTAAGGTCCCCTTCTCGGATGTGTGTGTGTGTGTGTGTGTGTGTGTGTGTGTGTGTGTGTGTGTGTGTGTGTGTGTATCTGGTTGCAGGGCTCGGGTTCCTGCAGCGGGAAACCGGAGAACCTGAGAACCGGACTTGTGTCCGCGGCTCGTCGCCTCGTCCCGGAGGAACGAATAAAGTTAATTTGAAGCGCCGACCTGCCAGCGGGTACCACTGGTAACCGTTGGTGACGCCGTCCAGGAAGGGCCGGCCGCCGCTGCACAGGTCGCCGCGCCGCATGGAGGCGTGGCTGAAGGAGTACACCTTGGACAGGTGCACCAACACGTCGTCGTCGGGGGCGACGCTGGCCCCGCCCACCAGCTCGCTGCCTGCACGGAGAAACAAGGTGTTGTTGTTGTTGTTGTTGTTGTTGTTGTTGCTGTTGTTGTTGTTGTGTCCTTCTAATGTCGAGTAAACCAGAACAACATCTGCTCTACAGAACAGATTGAGATTTTATTCTGAGCTCTTCAGAATAAAATCAAAACTTAAAGTAAAGAATTTAATTTAGATTTTAAAAATAAAATGACAAAATACGTCAATAAATCCCACTGAATTGTGCGTGTTTCTGTTTCTGTGTGTGTGTGTGTGTTTGCGTTTGTGTGTGTGTGTTTGTGTACACGTGTGTTTCCGTGTGTGTGTGTATGTTTGATTGTGTCTGTTTATGTGTAAGTGTTTCTGAGTGTGTCTCTCTGTGTGTGTTTCTGTTTGTTTCTGTGTGTGTGTGTGTGTGTGTGTGTGTGTGTGTGTGTGTGTGTGTGTGTGTGTGTGTGTGTACCTCCGTTGCTGTTGTCGTACGGGTAACTCGCCACCAGCGCTCCTCCATGAAGGTTTGCAGAGAGAACGAAACTCTCCGTCCTCAACCAGCCAATCACAGCGCGGACCTGAAACACATGTGACACGGCGAGCGGCCAATCACAGAGCCTCCTGAGGAACAAGAGGGTGCAAGGAGAGAGGAGAGGAGAGAAGGAGAGAGGAGAGGAGAGAAGAGGAGAACGTAGAGCATCAAACCTCGGCCTCCCTCTGCTCCTCCTGCAGCTGCTGCTGCCGCAGACCAGCGAAGGCGTCGGGGAAGTTCCTGTTCAGGTCCACGCCGTTAGCGTTAGCCCTGAGACACACACACACACACACACACACACACACACACAGACACACACACACACACATGATGATGATAAGAGAGGAGGGAGGCGGATGACAGAAAAGGGAGGAAGAGGATGGAGCAGTGATAAGAAGGGAGATGAAGAGAGAGGAGGAGGAGAGTAAATATAAAAACATGTGAACTCATCAACTGCTGCTGCCGAAGCGCCCACGTGCAAGGCAGTCCCGTTTCCCACGGTCCTCCAGGAAGTGAACGTGTCTTTATTTATATTCAGCCGAGTCACCGCGACCGCTTCGCTTCATTCAGTGAAGAGCAACGCGTGTACTTTAACTCGTGAAGTACTGTCTGCTCAGACGTCTCTGTACTTGTAGTACTTGATAAAATACTTTACTGGTACTTTTGTGACTTTCTGTCGCCCCCTTTGGGCAGCGAGAGCAACTACACAAACCCTGTTTTGAACTCTTTTTATGACCTGACGTGCTTTTAAAACGTCTTTCCCATAGAAATAGAACCGCCATAGCAGAACTTTACTGCTTTTGATGCAATAAAGTTCTAAAGTTTGTTTCTGTGTGAAGACGAGAGTAAAATAATCCCATCGGATGATTTGTTTCCACTTTGAGACGCTGCGAGGAAACGTTTCCTTATACGGTTTGGAAAGTGGTGACCTCAAAGCACACGCACACACACACACCCTCACACACACACACACCCTCACACACACACGAACACGCGCACACACACGTAAGTGACTAAATGAATTAAAAGGGCTAAAGGGATTACATCGGGACAGAGAGCAGTCATTTCTCGGGTTAATTTGATTAAAACTTGAATGAAGTCGGAAGTCAGAATGAAAGCAAACTGTCAACGTTTAGCATCTTCTGGTCCCCACAATGAGAGTGTGTGAACAGATTTAAGTCCCCACAATGAGAGTGTGTGAACAGATCTCGGTCCCCACAATGAGAGTGTGTGAACAGATCTTGGTCCCCACAATGAGAGTGTGTGAACAGATTTACGTCCCCACAATGTGCTAATTACAACCACACAGAGCTTCCTTTAAACATCAGATTAAGTCAAAACTCTTCTAATTGGACTCTTGTGGGACGTTCACTGTCCGTGTGATACAGATCTGCAGCGAGCGCCGGGTTTCAGGCTCATCAGAGTGTTTTGGGCGTTGGAGCGTCACATAGTTTAGTCTCCACACATCAAAGTGTGTGTGTGTGTGTGTGTGTGTGTGTGTGTGTGTGTGTGTGTGTGTGTGTGTGTGTGTGTGTGTGTGTGTGTGTGTGTCTTTAAAGTCTTGTTTTGACATTTGGTCATTCACACATGTTTTCACCCTGTAAGACCAGAACCAGCTGCTTGTTTTAACCCTTAAATAAGCCCCTGAAAGCCTCTATAATTCATGTTATATTATTAATAAGGCTCCATGTGACGACTTTAATGTGGAACGGGATGCTGGTGATGACCTCACCAACTATGCAGCTCAGCTCACGCCTTCTTTTAACTCGTTTAGCAGCTAAAGAGACTTCATATGAACGCAGACAACCGGCTATTTCCAAGCCTCGAGTTCGGCATTTTGGCCGTCGCCATCTTGTTTTTTAACCACCAGAAGTGACACGAGAGGCCTTTGACACATGCAGCACAGACTTCTATACAACCGTACCTTCCCTGGCTGAAGGTGCAGTCGGTGTCGGACGCGTCGAAGCCGTCGGGGTTCATGGTGGGCAGGATGTGGATGCGCGTGCTGTTCAGTATTTGCAACGACCACGTTTCGTTGTTGCGGTAACCACGCAGCAGGTCCTCGATCAGCTGGAGCAGCAGCACCCGGCCAAGAACCTACACACACACACACACACACACACGTTACTTACGTGTAATATGTGTTACAGATGATTTGAGGGATTACATGTCGGGTTAATTTGGGTAGAAGTTGAATGACGTCTGGTGCTTTTGAATGAAAACTAACCACAAACATGAACTAACAACCTCTGGTCTTTGCTGCTTCTCTCTTGTATTGTTTATTGTCTTTTTACACGACATGACATTTCAGCTCAAGCGTGTTCTCTCCTGCTGGGAAACGACGTGGGAGGAAGTGATGTCGTGAGTCAGCCAGGAAGTCGAAACGCGATCCGGAGAGACGAGTCAGAGGGTTTTGTTTTCTTTAAAGGAGAATGTACAGCAAAAAAGACTTTGTGAATGAATGCATGCCTTAGAGGCAGAAAGAGAGAAGGGTGGGAAAAGGTGTGTGTGCTTACGAAGTTGACTTAAACACACACACACACACACACACACACACACACACACACGTCAGGACTAGCGTTGCCTCCGGCCGTCGTTTTGTTTTTCCTCTAAACACTCGTCTGAACTCTTTTCTCTTCGTACAGTCGTCACATTACCACCCAGAACATTCCTTCCTACACACACACACACACACACACACGCACGCACACACACACTGCTTTTTTCAGAAACCGATTGAGAGATATTACCCAGCATGCCTTTCTCGGGGAGGCCATGTTGTTTCCGTGGAGCAACCGTTGTTGCTGGAACGTTTGTGCGCTTTGTGATTGAAAGGTATCGTTTCTTTCCATCGCAACGTCTCCGCTTGTTTACGCCGCGTGTTAGCGTTAGCGTTAGCGTATGTAAGCTAATGAGCTCAGTTTGGTTTCAAACATCCTGAGAAACAATAACAGCTCAGAATCAGAGACAGGAAACTCCTCCACAGCCCAGAAACACAGCGCGTTCCTCTCCTGGAAAACTCTCAGGATTCACTAACGAACTCTATCTGGTTTCATCTGCCGCTGATTCGTCTTCCTGTCATTTCATTTATCACAAAGAAAAGGCACAAAACCTCAGAAACCTCATACACACTTTGACCAATAGATTTCCATCACTTTAAACCAAATCTCTATGACTTTTAACCACATTTTCATGACTTTAATCCAAATGTTCATGACTTTAAACTAAATGTTCATGACTTTAAACTAAATGTTCATGACTTTAATCCAAATGTTCATGACTTTAAACTAAATGTTCATGACTTTAAACTAAATGTTCATGACTTTAATCCAAATGTTCATGACTTTAAACCAAATGTTCATGACTTTAAACTAAATGTTCATGACTTTAAACTAAATGTTCATGACTTTAATCCAAATGTTCATGACTTTAAACTAAATGTTCATGACTTTAAACTAAATGTTCATGACTTTAAACTAAATGTTCATGAGCAAACATTGTGTGAAATGTGTGTGTAGACAGTAAAAGTGATAAAATGTAGTATTTAAACTAACAATGAGGATTCAAAGCATACAGTAAACCTTAAATGACTCAAATGAATGAGAGACAATAGTTTATTAAAAGAATAAACATTTATATAGATGCCTGTATGTATGCTGCTGATACTTTGAGCCTCTTTCTTTTAAAAGCAGATTCATTATTTAAACTAAATGAACGACATGAACACATGAATGTAACACAATCGCAGGACTTTTACACAACTTTGGGGGATTTTCCAGGCCTGGAAATAACCGTTTAAAAACTCCAGGACTTTCCCAACCGGCTCACATTTAAGAAGCTGGAAACTGCTGCAGTCGTCTCGCCGTCTGTCACTCGTCCGCTGACAGACGTCTTGGGCTAAAGAGCTGAGTGAAATGTTGTGTAACAGCTGAGCGACGCGCGGCGGCTTCACGCTGACGGACGTGTGGCGTGCTCGACAGACTCCTGAGGATCAGACGGCGTTCCTGCCGCTGACGAGCGGCGGCCTGTCAGACAGAGATCGGGGCTCGTGAGCGCTGCTCGATGACGTCGTCTGATGTCGCTGGTTTTGCTTCCTGAGTTTTTACCAAACAACTCAGTTTCCTCCCGGACGTGTAAACATGTTGACGTGTTTACTCTGTTAATGCAAACAGAGTCTGTCCTCATGGTTCATCCTCTGGGAACCACGAGCCGGGAACATGATCTTTTGTGACGCTTCATTGGTGATAAATCACCAATAATTAATATATATAATAAATCCCCAACTATAACTGTTAATTTCATTTAACTTTATTGTGTTTTATGTAAATATTGTGATTTTTTTCTTATATTTTGTTGCTTACCTTTGAGTATAAATGCTGCTATAGCAAAAAATATATATTTACATTTATATATAAAATATATGAATTCTTTTCAGAGACACTTATTTCACGCGAGGTCGTCGATGACATCATCGTCCAGCAGGGCATGACGATGATGTCATCGAAGACCTCCCAGGAGATAAAACAAAGATCCTCTCAGTGAACGGCTCTACACACACCTTGTGTGTGTGTGTGTGTGTGTGTGTGTGTGTGTGTGTGTGTGTGTGTGTGTGTGTGTGTGTGTGTGTGTGGACTCGCTGAAAAGGTCTTTTTCTGGAAGTTTCCTCCGAAACCGACACACTCCGCTGACTCTGTTTGCTGACCGTGTGTGTGTGTGTGTGTGTGTGTGTGTGTGTGTGTGTGTGTGTGTGTGTGTGTGTGTGTGTGTTTTGAGGTGTGACTTGTCTATTTAAGGACATTTCCATTCACTTTCTCTCTCTCACACACACACACACACACACACACACACACACACACGCACACACACACACACACACACACACACACACACGCACACACACACACACACGCGGTGTCACCATGGTAACCAGATGCTCCACACCGGGTGTTTCATTCATTTGATCTTCGTCCTTTAATTTAAACTTTTTAACTTTTCATCTAACATAATTATGTATTATGTGAATAAATGAAAAACAACTGATTCATTCAAGTTTTTAGACAAAAATAAACAACTTTTACCAGCTTACATTTGAAGGCATCGTCAAATGTTAATTTTTAACAATAGGAGCTTGAATGAACCACAATGGAACCCAATGGAACCCAATGGACCCCAATAAAACCCAATAGAACCCAATGGAACCCAATGGACCCCAATGGAACCCAATAGAACCCAATGGACCCTAATAAAACCCAAAGGAACCCAATAGAACCCAATAAAACCCAATAAAACCCAATAGAACCCAATGGAAGCCAATGGAACACAATTAATTTAACATTTAACACCAAACAGCTGATGTGTTGTTCACAAAACTCTCCAAAACAAGATTTAAAGTCGTGTTAGTGGATAAAAGCTGAGATATTTTTGCACTGAAGGAATCTGGACATCATAGGTAGTAAAGTACTTGTACTTGTGTACTTGTACACCGTGTAGAGGACGTGATGCAGCAGTATTCATCTTTCTTCAGGATTCATAAGCAGCAGAATAAAGAAGACAAAGTTCTTTCTTCCTGTTTGTTTTTCAATGATGTCGTAAAAACCAAAGACTTGTTTCATAATGCTGTCTGATACTTTATTACATTAATGTTGACTCAGCCCACGCACACACACACACACACACACACACACACACACACACACACACACACACACACACACACACACACACACACACACACACACACACACACACTCACACACACACACACACACACACACACAGTGGAGTGTTTGACTCTGAAAAGCTTTTGTTGATCTCTAGTCTCCTGCTTCCTGTCAACAGGGAGGGGTCCTGTGTGTGTGTGTGTGTGTGTGTGTGTGTGTGTGTGTGTGTGTGTGTGTGTACCTCATTTCCATGCATGTTAGCCACATATTTGAACTCGGGGATGCCCACGGTGTGACGGTGAGGACTGAGGCCGAGCGCCAACACCCAGAGCTGCTGACCTGAGAGACACCAGAGGAAGATTAATATATATATATATATATATATATATATATATATATATATATATATATATATTTATATATTTATATATATATATATATATATATATATATATATATATATATATATATATATAAATATAAATATATATATATATATATATATATATATATATATATATATATATATTTATATATTTATATATTTATATTTATATTTGTATGAAAGACAAACGTCTGTTGAGGATGAAATGTTTCACATGTCAGTAAAACATTTACATGTCAGCTGATCATTAACCCGTCTGGACTTCTGCTCTCAGACACACACACACACACACACACACACACACACACACACACACACACAGGTTGGACACGAGCCAGCTGGTGTCCTAGATTAGCAGAGATTAGCTGTGTGTGTGTGTTTGTGTGATTAGACAGATTAAGACGTCCCCTAGATTAAATTAACCTCCGTCTACTGTTCTGTTTAACGGACACACACACACGCACACACACACACACACACACACACACACACACAGTTATGACATCATGCTTGTGGTTTGATGATTTAATGACAGACAGGTGAGCAGACAGACAGGTGAGCAGACAGACAGGTGAGCAGACAGACAGACAGGTGAGCAGACAGACAGACAGGTGAGCAGACAGACAGACAGGTGAGCAGACAGACAGACAGGTGAGCAGACAGACAGGTGAGCAGACAGACAGACAGGTGAGCAGACAGACAGGTGGTCCCTCACCTCTGACAGACCGTCCGATGCTGTACAGGTGCGTGACGTCGGGGTTCGAGTCGTTGACCCGGACCAGGTACTGCTCAATCTCGCTGTTGTCGTGGTAACGAAAGTCCAGCGCCGAGGCCCGGCCGAGGAAGAGGAGGAGGATGAAGAGGAGGAGCGATGACATCACTGGGCTGCCTGTCGGAGGAGAACCGACAACTGGTTTCTCGCAACTTGTTTCTCGCAACTTGTTTCTAGCAACTTGTTTCTCGCAACTTGTTTCTCGCAACTTGTTTCTCGCAACTTGTTTCTAGCAACTTGTTTCTAGCTACTTGTTTCTCGCGTCTTGTTTCTCGCAACTTGTTTCTAGCAACTTGTTTCTCGCAACTTGTTTCTCGCAACTTGTTTCTAGCAACTTGTTTCTAGCAACTTGTTTCTCGCAACTTGTTTCTCGTGTAAAAAAAAGGAACGGATCTTCATTTGGTTGCTTGACGACTTTAAACTCATGAAAATTTAAAAAAAAACACCCGTCTGGTGCATGCTGGGAAGTGGAGCGCGCATCATCGGACAAACAGGAAGTGGTCGACGGCGTCAGCAGGTGGAACCTGATGGACGGCGTTCACCGCAGAACATTCTGTTCTCACGTCTGCGTCGTCAGATGGATTCTGACAGTAATGAGAGGTTTTGTTCTCGTGCTGCGTTTCAGAGTTATTGTCATAAACGTCTCGTCATAAACGTCTCGTCATAAACGTCTCGTCATAAACGTCTCGCCATAAACTTCTCGCCACAGGAATCTGAACCATGTGGACGTGTGAGCTGGAGACGCTTCACAGCTGCTCTGGGTTCAGCTTTTGGTTTTTATTGGACGTCAAATCAACTGGAATTTCCTTCATTTCCGTCTTAATCTCAGATTGAGATTTATTTATGCATTTAAAGGGCCAGCAGCGGAGTTCAGGAGTCTTCTCCATCGTCTGGAGACGCTCTGGACGCATTTTAATCTTCATCTCTTTGATCTTTTCAAATCAACCAGACTCCGTTCATAAAAAGCAGCGATTGTATCAAAAACATAAATTATACGCAAAAGATCCAAATAAATATGTTTTAAATGTTACAGAAACAAACTGTTTGAACACAAATTATAATAAAATAACATTTCATCTAAGAATATACAAGCAATGTATTTTATACAGACAAACTTTGAGAAGTACTCACGTCAAAGTAATAATACCACAAAGGAATACTGCATTCAAAATGTTACTTAAATACAAGAACACAAGTACTAGCATCAAAATAATGCACAAAAAGTACTCTGTACTGTGTATTTTGTACTGCTTTATCCATCATAATGTATTTGATTACAGTTAGTACTCTGGATCAGATGGGAGAAGTACTCCGATACTTTACTGAAGTAAAAGTAGCTTATGTGTAGAAGTAGAAGTTAAATGTACTTCTATCAAAGTTAAAGTACTTATAACGCTGAAACATGACACTATAAATATTATACATTCTATATTATTGGATATTATTTCTTCACATTTTACTGTTTAGTTTAATATATGTTATACACAACACTTGTACTAATACAACATGATTCATCTGATATTATTAAATATACTATATATATATATATATATATATATATATATATATATATATATATATATATATATATATATATATATATATAGCCTCTATTGTAAAGTAACTAGTAAAAACTAATATTTACCTCGGAGGTGTAGCGCAGCAGAAAGTACTGCGTAGC
Source organism: Clinocottus analis (assembly GCF_023055335.1). Lineage (NCBI taxonomy): Eukaryota > Metazoa > Chordata > Actinopteri > Perciformes > Cottidae > Clinocottus > Clinocottus analis. The sequence continues at coordinate 913,935 of NW_027175932.1, forward strand.
AAGACATGGAAGTACAAGTACCTCAATGCGTACTAGAGTTTGTAGGATCGATAACGACCAGCAGCTCTTACCTGGACGCTTCCGGTCCGCACGCGACTCGAACGCCGAACCAACACCGACACGGTGACGTCACGCGACCTGGCAGAGGTGAGGCGGGTCCGGGTCTCTTGGGTCCGGGTCTCCTGGTGCGGGTGTCCTGGTCCGGGTCTCCTAGTGCGGGTCTCCTGGTCCGGGTCTCCTGCAGGGTCCGTGTGTCCGTTTCTTTTAGTGCACGTTACTTATTCACCAGCGGGTCTCCCTGTTGCTCTCTGCGGGAGGGGCGGAGCTTAGAGGAGTGTGTGCTCTTGTGTGTGTGTGTGTGTGTGTGTGTGTGTGTGTGTGTGTGTGTGTGTGTGTGTGTGTGTGTGTGTGTGTGTGTGTGTGTGCATTCAACAGGTTTATGAATGAAACAGACGTTTGATTCATTCAGTTTAACGAGCTTTGACGTTTAAATAAATGTGTCTAAAATGGCAGAAATATAAAATATCTTCATGTATTTTCATGTTGAAGTTCACGTGGTGGTTTTGTTGAGGGTTAAAGTTCATTTTAAAGTTAATAACTTACTCTTTTCTTTCCATGTGGATGTGTTTTCAGTGTATGAAGACACACGTATGGCGGACAATTAAAGGAACAGTGCGCAGGATTTAATAGCAGAATGTGATATAATACTAATTTGAGTATAATCTAAAAGAATCAATGTGTTTTCATCATCTTAAAATAAACCCTTCTTTTCTTTCTTTTTGTGGAGGATGAATCAGTGGAGGGATATTCGGGTTGCTGCAACCTGCAACTTCCCCACTAGAGGCCACTAAATCACACACACACACACACCTGAAGGTGCACCGTCCCTTTAAGTACCTGATGGAGGGCGAGGAGATGAGGATCTACTGGGAGTCACTTCAATAAAGCACACAGTTAACGTTGAAAGTCTTTAATCTTTAATTTAGAGGCACAGACAAAATTTGGTCTAAAAAAAAAGTTCTCAAAACTAAAATTTACTGTCATAAAAAAAAATTTGCTCTAAAAATAAAATTTGCTCTAAAAAATTGCTCCAAAAAAAAATTTGCTCTAAAAAAAAAAAAAAAAAATTTGCTCTAAAAAAAAAATCGAAAAAAAAATTGCTCTGAAAAAAAATTTGCTCTAAAAAAAAAGTTCTCAAAAATAAAATTTTCTCTCAAAAACAAATTCAAAAAAAAAATTTGCTCTCAAAAAAAAAATTGCTCTGAAAAAAAATTTGCTCTAAAATTTTTTTTTTCTCAAAACTAAAATTTTCTATCAAAAACAAATTAAAACAAAAATTTGCTCTCAAAAAAAATCCCCAAAAATTACTCTTAAAAAAAAATTTGCTCTAAAAAAAAAATGGTCTCAAAAAAAAAGTTGCTCCAAAAAAAAAAAGTTCTCAAAGATAAAATTTGCTTCCAAAAAAATAGCTAAAAAAAAATTGCTCTCAAAATTTTTTTTTCCCAAAACTCAAATTTTATCTCAAAAAAAAATTTGCTCTCCCCCCAAAAAATGTTTTTTAAATGTAGCAGCACGTCTCTTTGTTTTCATGTTGTTGTTGTCGTGCAGTCTCTTTTTTAAACAACATGGAGGCCACTTCCTGCTGCAGGTCCAGCAGCACAGGCCCCGCCCACTGCGCCCAAAACTCAACTCCTAACTTTTGGGATTGAGAGCAAAGGGTTTTCTTTTACAGTGTTTTGAGTGTGAGTGAGCTGAGAGACAAGTTGTTGTTTTTTTAGATTGTATTCTTTTTTTTTTGGACTGTATTTTTTTGGGGGGGATTGTATTTTTTTTTGAGAATATATATATTTTTTTGAGAATGTATTTTTTTTTGAGAGTATATTTTTTCACAGTCAGACACATTTTCTCAGTGATGTTTTACTGTGAAGTTATAAACTGTCTCCTTCTGTTCTTAGACGCTTGCATCGGCAAGAAGAAAAGCAGAAAGAAGAGACTCTTTAATCCGGTTTCAGTGACACTAAACCTAAACCCAGGACTAAAGAGGCTGTGATGAGGAGGGAGGTCTCACTCTGACGGGACAGCAGAGTCACAAACAATAGAAACCAGCTGAACTCTAACGGACAGTGTGTGTTTTATGGTGCTGTGGCGCCATCTGCTGGCTGCAGCGAGCGACTACTTCTGCTTTTATTTGTTATGATTTCAAATGTGTTTCAGTTAATTCATCCTACTCACGTTACGATTTTAAATCTATGTTACAAGGAGGTCCTGGCAAAGATGGCAGCTTTAAAGATTCACCACATGAAATGGATGCTGGGACCCTACTGCCCCCAAACCACCCTACTACCTCCACTCTACTGCCCCCAAACCACCCTACTACCTCCACTCTACTGCCCCCAAACCACCCTACTACCTCCACTCTACTGCCCCCAAACCACCCTACTACCTCCACTCTACTGCCCCCAAACCACCCTACTACCTCTACCCTACTGCCCCCAAACCACCCTACTACCTCCACTCTACTGCCCCCAAACCACCCTACTACCTCCACTCTACTGCCCCCAAACCACCCTACTACCTCCACTCTACTGCCCCCAAACCACCCTACTACCTCCACTCTACTGCCCCCAAACCACTCTACTACCTCCACCCTACTGCCCCCAAACCACCCTACTACCTCCACTCTACTGCCCCCAAACCACTCTACTACCTCCACCCTACTACCCCCAAACCACCCTACTACCTCCACTCTACTGCCCCCAAACCACCCTACTACCTCCACCCTACTACCTCCACCCTACTACCCCCAAACCACCCTACTACCTCCACCCTACTACCCCCAAACCACCCTACTACCTCCACTCTACTGCCCCCAAACCACTCTACTACCTCCACCCTACTCCCTCCACTCTACTACCTCCACCCTACTCCCTCCACTCTACTACTTCTCAGCACAGAGAACAAGATGCTCAGGAGACTCATTTTCCTTTCTCCCTTCATTTCTGCGTTTTCGGACTCTTGCTGCACTATCAAAGAGTTTTGCTCACCCAGGAGGCGCCGCTGAGTCGGTCGGAGAGGTCATTGAAGGGGTCGTAAGCGGTCCTTGAGTAGGTGGTAGCTGGAGGTGGTCGTGGGACTAATTAAGGCGGTTGGAGCGGTCCTTGGGAACATGGAAGACCTTGAGAAGACTGTCGGGACCCAGAAGAAGCTGAAAGAGCCTTGGAGCAGCTGGAGGGGTCATTGAGGAGGTTGTATTGCTCGTGGGGGTTTAATCAGTGGTGAAAAGGAAAAACTCAACACATACAGCCTCAGACAAATATGGAAATTCACAGTTTGATGTCTGTTGGTGCCAGTCTTGTATCATGTCCTGGTATTTAACTGTTTTATCTTTCTCTCTTCTACCTGCCAGAACAGTTTACTCTCTGCATTAGTGAAACAAACACTACATCAATACCAACAGAGCTGGAAAAGCTTTCAGCTGATTCAAAGTTGAAATTATTATTCCGTCGTGTTTCCTCCCCGAGTGTCAGGTGTTCCTGCTTTCTTCAGCTGGCGCCGGCATTAAAGAGAACCGACAGCACAGAAACTGGTTTTAATCCTCCGACTCGTACGTGGAGGTAATGATGTCGCAGTAATTGCGTCTCTGGAGGCTCTCGGCCGGATGATTGACAGCTCACTTAAAACAGACACGGTCAACCAGACGAGAGAGGCGAGGCTCGCGAAACAGGAAGTTAATGAAGCCGCAGGCTGAGCGACAGGTACAACACCACCGGTACACTCGTGCGTCTCTGCGTGGTTGAGATCTCATTTAGTGAAACACGGTGATGGCGGTTCACCAGTTGTCTCTGAAACGTACCGAAAAACAAAGAAGAGGAGTCTTGAAACTTCAAATCAAAGACAAGAGACGCATTCAAGGGGAAAACATGGACTTTCAGAGCGTCCAGTGGTCCTTGAAGAGGTTGTACCATCGTTGAAGGCCTGAAGATGAAGCCACAGGCACTAGCTTGTTAGCTTAGCTTAGCATAAAGAATTGAAATGGGAAGAAACGGCTGCATGGTCTCATGGCCGAGGAGAGCTTTTTGTTGCCGGATCAAGAAAACACTCACAAATCTGCGAGATTAGTGTCGTGAATTTACCAAAGGGCTAAATGCTGACGTTAGCATGCTGACGTTAGCATGCTGATGTTAGCGTGCCGTTAGCGGACTGCGGCCCCTCAGAGCTGCGACTGTTGGCTCTTTTTTAAAGACGAAAGACCAGTTTTGTGAGACGAGGAACAGAGAAGCCCAAGATGGCCGTCGTTATGATTGATGTGTGTGTGTGTGTGTGTGTCGTCGAGGGCAAGCTAAAGGAGGAGCTGAACCAATCAGAGGAGAGCATGTCAGCAAAAAGGAGAAAACGCTGCTCGCCGTCTGAGGGCGATGGTGTGAATCTGCCTCAAACAGACTTTGGCTTCATGCAACATTAAGGAGAAGCTGACAATCCAGAAGTCTCTCTGAGGGGATGACAGCTGCATGTGTGCTGAACCCACTGCTGTAGTATCTGTAGTATCTGTAGTACCTGTAGTATCTGTAGTATCTGCAGAGTACGCAATCTTACAGCCTTATCTAGTGATAGTGAAGCGTTTTACTCATGTTCAGGTTCACTGAACAGTGCTGCAGATACCTCCAGAACACTGACCAACATCACTAACGACAAGTATATTTCACTCCAGATACTCTAAAAGATACTTCTCATCAAAATATATTAAAGTACAACAATACATAGCAAATGGAAGTACTTCAACTTCTCATAAAACGAAACAAAAAGGTATTTTGGGAGTGGCTCTGGGACCAACAAACAGGACTTTCCAGAGCGAGGCCGGTGTTCGACTCAAAGTATTTACACTTAAAATACATTTTCATTTGCAGGGAAATGTCGTCCCAAAAAAGAAACGAAAGTAAAGTTTGCATAGCGTAAATATTTTTGTTTTATGAGGTATCAAACATTAACTTTGAGGGTGTGTTTTATGCCTCTGGTAAATACTTGTGTCAGCAACCTGTTTCCCAGTCTTACCTCGGTCTCCAGGGAGCAGGAAGACACTCAGCCGGATCGGTTTCCAACTCAAGATCCAAATAAAATAGTTTCCTCATCAATACAACATCGCAGCAGCTCACAGGTCAGTAGAGTTAGTACGAGGTCACTGGGTGTTAAGTGGTACTGGAAATGCATCTTGAGAGGATAAAATACTATAATATTGGAATGTTGGCCAGATTATGGCACATAGAATATGACTAATGTGTTTTGGTTTTGAGAAACATTTAATTTTTTCATGAGACCTCAGTAGACCTTTTTATTCTCATTGAACCTGTGAGTCTCTTTTGATATTCAACAGCAACACATTAAATTAGGGATGTATTGATACCGATATTGGTCCGATACTGACTTAAAAAGCTGCATCTGCTGTCGTGGACAATTTGTAGAGCTTGATGCCACACAGAACTGCTGCACCTTTCTGGAAAGCTTTCGACCTTCATGATGCCAAAACCTCCAAACCCACTGTCAGACCAAACCTCAGCAAGATACCCACCACATTCCAGCCCAAAAACTGAACTATGACGTACTTATGGATACATGATACTTGTTAGTATGTGTTGTACTTATGGATAAATGATACTTGTTAGTATGTGTTGTACTTATGGATAAATGATACTTGTTAGTATGTGTTGTACTTATGGATAAATGATACCTGCTTGGTGTGTGTTGGTGCATCTTGAGCAGAGGCCCTCTGTTGTGGAACCAGAGGCGTTCAAGGTCCAGAAAGAAAGTTACCTACAATTCAGGAAATTTGCACTAAATTGATTACTAAAATGATTAGCCGAGTGTAGAATGCTCATATCTCACTATGTGAATCACCCACGATGACGCGAAAATGGGACAAGGAAGTGGAACGTCGGCTGATTCCTCCAGAGTTGAAACTATATCTCTGAGACGCTTTATTGCAAAGCTAGTAATATTTATGAAACGTCAATGTGTGTGCAACGCGGCGCCGAGTGACTCGATTCGAATCAAAAGTCAAACTTTGCAGAGATGCTGCTAACACATAGTGATATTTAAAAAAATAGAATAAAAGCGATGATATGCATCGTTAAATAGAGGAAACACATCATGGAGTTTTTTTTACCCCAGAATTTTTTTTCTTTCATGTGTGCAATCATCAACCAGTAACACACACACACACACACACACACACACACACACACACACACACTGCTATATGAACCTCTTAACTGGTCACACAAGTGTTTTCTGTATATTAAACCTTTTGAAATGGTTCAAATAGCCCTTGTGCTTGAGGAGATATTCAGTCTTTAGTACGGAGATGCAAAACCAATCAGAATTTTGGAGAAAAATGTCTGGGGCTGAACTGGGCTTGGATCGGTATTCGGTTCCGGCCCACAGGGCTCAGTGTGAATGCGAGAGGTGCACCTTTACATTTAAAGTATGCAGGAAGAGACTTTCTTTGTTTTGTTATGTTACAATACAGCACGTTGTGTGATGGCGGATGAGTCACGGGTTGTCTTTTGGCTGCAGGTCAACATGTCGCCTGCTGACTATCTGCCAACTGAAGAGCAGCTCTCGTGCTGCATCTGCCCGGACGTGTTCAACGATCCAGTCACGGTGCCGTCTGGACACAACTTCTGCAAAAAATGCATCACGCAGCACTTGAATTCTAACTCCCAGCGCCAGCGTCCCCCGTGCAAAGAAAATGAGATGTCTGAGGTGACTCGTCAGTACAGACGGTCAGCTGGAAGGAAAGAGGGGAGGGGCGACCAGAAGTTCAGGCTCTTCTCAGTGTACAACCTGTTGTGTCTGACCGTCTGCTTCATAATTGCCCTCATGCCTCATCAAACGGTGGCCTGCCCAAAGAGCCGACGTCTGTTTGATGCGGTTGAGAACGCGGTGGGCGGCGTGTGTCCTAAGCATGCCGAACCTCTGGAGCTCTACTGCAAGAAAGAACAAATGCTCATATGTCAGTCCTGCGCCGACTCCACCCACAGATACCACGACGTTGTTCCCCTGAAAGAAGAATACGAAGCGAAGATCAGAGAGCTTCAGGAAACAAAGACTGCCATTCAGCAGAAGATCCATGAGAGACAGCGGAAAATACAAAAGGTCAAGCGTTTGGTTTTGGCAAACAGTGAAGCGACAGACAGAGAGAAAGCTGATGGAGTCCAGGTCTTCACCGCTTGGACAAAGACTTTGGAGGAAATTCATGCCAAGGTCATCGGAGTGATTGAGGTGAAGCACCAAACGACTCAGAAGCAGGCAGAAGATTTCACCCAGGAGCTGGAGCAGGAAATCTCTGAGCTGAAGCAGAGATGGATTGAGGTGGAGCAGCTCTCACACTCAAAAGACCACCTCCACTTCCTGCAGAGCTTCCCATTCCTGAACACTGATCCTCTCGCCGGTGACTTGCCAGATGTCCGCCTTCCTCCATCGTTCTATGAAGACCTCCTGACGATAGCTCTGGAGGTGGCAGTGGATCAGCTGACGGAGACAGTCGAACAGGAGATGAAGAAGCTACAGGAAGCTCAGTGGTTGCACATTTTGCAGTACGCAGTGGACGTGACTCTGGATCCTGACACAGCGCATCCTGATCTCATCGTGTCTGATGACGGGAAACGAGTACATGACAGTGATGTGACGCATGAAGTCTCAGACAACCCAAAGCGATTTGATCGTTACGGATGTGTCTTGGGAAAGCAGAATTTCTCTTCGGGGAGATTTTACTACGATGTTCAAGTTAAAGGAAAGACTGACTGGGTTTTAGGAGTGGCCAAAGAGTCCGTCGACAGGAAGGGAGACCTTAAACTAAACCCTGATTATGGCATCTGGTCTCTAGAACATGTAGATGGAGACCACTACTTTCAATTTAGTAGCGAGCCTTACCGTCTCCCTGTGAAGGATAAGCCTGAGAAGGTGGGGATCTTCGTGGACTTCGAGGAGGATCTGGTCTCCTTCTATAACGTAGATTCAGCAGCTCTCATCTACTCCTTCACTGGCTGCTCCTTCACTGAGAGACTACACCCATTCTTCTGCCCTTATGACTCCATCCCTTTGATTATCGCCTCTGCTGTCAGTTGAAAACTAATCATTGCTTTTGCAAAAATCTAGAGGGGCAATCCATTGGTTTGGAGACACAAATTGTCAGTTTTTTCTTCGTTAATTAGCTTTTTTTTGGGACGACATTACGTTAAAAATGGACAGAAATCAACCAATAGATTGTGATTCGTGGCCATGATACTGGGAGTAAACTTTATTCTATATTTTATGTGCTTTCTTTGCTTTGTACGGATGCTGCTGTTCAAAATGTCCATCGATGATGTGCTCGATTTAAAATAACTGCTGGCTCACTCGCCCTCTTTAATATTAATCAGTACTTC
>NW_027175932.1:929854-937354 GCF_023055335.1 Clinocottus analis
TTATCTCCAGATCAGCGTAATTAAAGCTCATTCATCTCTGCTGCCAGAACTCAAGGCCTACGACACACACACACACACACACACACACACACACACACACACACACACACACACGCACACACACGCACACACACACACACACACACACACACACACACACACACACACACACACACACACACTCGCTCATTTCTCCTTGTTATAGAAAGTTAATTTAGGGAAATACTCCTTTAATTATGATTCATATCTGGGTCATTCATAAGAACCTCTGCAGACACCGTGTGTGTGTGTGTGTGTGTGTGTGTGTGTGTGTGTGTGTGTGTGTATGTGTGTGTGTGTGTGTGTGTGTGTGGTGTGTTGTGTGTGTGTGTGTGTGTGTGTGTGTGTGTGTGAGGTCTTCTTATTTGAACTTTTCTTTGTATCTTCAGGTGAAAAGGGGATAAAAAATAAATTGACTGTCACCGCGAAAATTCCTCAGTTGATTATTTGTGTTAATAATGTTGTTTAATTATGCAAATGAGGTGATTTCATTATTAATGTGTTCACGTCACAACACACGTCATCTCTTTGTCTCATCCATTCATCCATGTTACTACATATGTAGTTTACATGAGGTTATGAAGGAGAGGAAGAGAGGGAGGAAGGAAGGAGGAGAGGAAGAGAGGGAGGAAGAGAGGAGGAGAGGAAGAGAGGGAGGAAGAGAGGGAGGAAGGAAGAAGGAGAGGAAGGGAGGGAGGAAGGAAGGAGGAGAGGAAGAGAGGGAGGAAGGAAGGAAGAGAGGGAGGAAGAGAGGGAGGAAGGAAGGAGGAGAGGAGAGAGGAAGGAAGAGAGGGAGGAAGGAAGGAGGAGAGGAAGAGAGGGAGGAAGGAAGGAGGGAGGAATTAAAGAAAAGGAGCTGCATCGTTCTGCCAGCGAGGAAAGAGGAGAGCAGAATAATTCAGTTTTCCTGAAGTCAAGGTGAACTTGTAAATTGTGTTGTAATCCCCCAAACACACACACACACACCACACACACACACACACACACACACACACACACACACACACACACACAGCTGACGGAGGGATGAAAGCAAATCCACAGAGAGAAGAAGAAGAAATGACAAGAAAAGGGAAAGAGAGAGGAGATAAAACAGTATTCAGAGGCCGTGTGTGTGTGTGTGTGTGTGTGTGTGTGTGTGTGTGTCTGTGTGTGTGTGTGTGTGTGTGTGTGTGTGTGTGTGTGTGTGGAGGTGAGGGTGTGAACTGGCGTCTCATTGGCGTTTCCTTCTCCCTCGCCGTGCGGCCGCGGACAGTTTCTCCAGAATGAATTTGTTTACACAAAGCTGTGATGTTGTGCGTCCGCCGGGTTGCCGCCGCGCCGGCAGCTGGGATTTAAAACCGGCAATAAAGTTTTCCGCTCTGCATTTAAGGCGGCTGACGTCGGCGGCTCGCTCACCGCGAGACGTACGACACAATTAAAAGATACAGGAGGAGGAAGAGAAGCAGACAAAGACGGGAATCCAGACGAGGGAGGCGGACAGAAGCCGACGGAGGAGGGAGGAGCTTTAAATCAGAGATGACAGCTCGACGTCTTCTCTGTCAACTCGCTTTCCAACGGCGGCGGTGTGTTTGTCGGAGTGTGTGAGAGAGAGTTCAAGTCTGTCAGGAGGAATCAGATCCCTCAGAGTGAGACGCCGCCTCCCTTCTCCTGTCAGACCTCCTTCACCGGACTCTGTTCACCTCCTTCAGCGCTGCCGAGCTGGTTCTGTTCCTCACTTCTGGGCCAGAAAACAACAACGTGGAGACTGAGGACCAGCAGGAAGGTGGACTTCAACCAAGATGGTGGCAGAGAAAAGAAAATGGGTGACGAATTAAGTTGTTAGATGTCGACGCCCATAAATCAAGATGATGACAGCCGAAGACTAAGATGGCAACCAAAAAACCAAGATGGTGACGACCAAGAGGAGGTTGGCAAAAACCAAGATGGCGACAGCCAAAAGAGCAACATGGTGACTTCCAAGATGTTAACAGACAAAAACAAGATGAAGTCAGCAAAAAAAACAAGATTGCGACGATCGAATACCAAGATGGTGACAGTCTGAAACCAAGATGGTGGCAGCAAAAAACAAAGATGGTGACTTCCAAAAAAACAAGATGGTGACAGCCAAAAACAAAGATGGCGACAGCAAAAAAACAAGATGGCGACAGCCCAAAAACAAAGATGGCGACAGCCCAAAAACAAAGATGCGACAGCCCAAAAACAAAGATGGCGACAGCCAAAAACCAAGATGGTGCCAACTAAAAACCAAGATGGTGCCAGCCAAAAAAAAAACAGATGGTGACAACCAAAATCCAAGATGGCGACAGCAAAAGACAACATGGTGACTTCCAAGATGTTGACAGACAAAAACCAAGATGAGTCAGCAAAAAAAAACAAGATTGCGATTCTATCAAATACCAAGATGGCGACAGTCAGAAACCAAGATGGTGCAGCAAAAAACAAAGATGGTGACTTCCAAAAAAAACAAGATGGTGACAGCCAAAAAACAAAGATGGCGACAGCAAGAAAACAAAGATGGCGACAGTCAAAAGAGCACATGGTGACTTCCAAGATGCAACAGTCAGAAACCAAGATGGTGGCAGCAAAAAACAAAGATGGCGACAGCCCAAAAACAAAGATGGTGACAGTCAAATCCAAGATGATGACTTCCAAAAAAAACAAGATGGTGACAGCCAAAAAAAAAACAGACAGCGAGAACTAAAAACTAAAAACCAGATGAGGACGGTGGCGAGAGGCCAAACTTCAAACCTGGAGTCAAACAAACTGTTTATTTAAATTAAATCCCATAAAACGATCAAAAGGCTGCGAGCCCACGGACGCAGAGCTCTATTCTCCTTCCTGTCACGTTGGACTGATTGAGTCATCACGGCGTCGCTCATGTGTTGCGGTGTGAGAACAGATTGTTAGCTGTGTGTGTGTTGCCTCTCTGTCTCCGTGAGAGCATCTTAGCATTCAGATCTCTCCTCCGTCTCCGGCTGGAAGCGGAGCAGCGTTATCTCCACCGCGGCCACATAATTGGCGGACGAGTGGAGTTTCGACCGGCGAGAGAAATCTGAATGTGTTTTTTCCCATTAAAGAAGCGACCTCATAGGAATGCTCGTCTCTTTGTGAGCAGCGCGGCCGTCTGTTAGCGCGCTAACTAACAACGCGATCGATTGGAGATAAGTGGAGCCTTTTAGCGAGCTTTTGTTTATGAGTCTTCAGCTGTGTTAGTTTCCCCAAGGAGATAAGTGCAAAAAAAAAAAAAACAGAACCCTGAAATCTCACTGAGCTTAAAACCTTCTGAAAACCTGAGCGATTGTTGTATGAAACCGTAAACATAGCTCGTTTTATGTACATAAAAAAGCCCCAAACTGCTGTAACTGGATGTATTGAACACCAGAAGTAATGTACAAGTGAAATATATGGTTTGGTACATGAGAAAACTCAAATAGACCCAATGGACCAAATGGGCCCAATGGGGCTATTGGCCCCAATAGATGCATTCGGGCCAATAGCCCCAATAACCAAATGGCCCCAATGGACCAATTGGGGCCATTGGGGTCATTTGGTCCTCACCTGAATGTTCTCTGTTCTAAACCCTCTCTAACTTTGTTCTGCTTCACTTTATCAAAGTCAACTTTTACAGAGAGAATGTTCACGTGTTGAATGTTCACGTGTTGAATGTTCACGTGTTGAATGTTCACATGTTGTGCTATTTCCTCTCAACAGTAACATGTAGACTGATATTTACGCATCTGAACAGCATCTCACACGTGTTCCTCTCATCATAACAACATTATTAAACAGCCCTGCTGGCTGCAGACACACACTTTATAGTTCGGGGAGGACATTTTGAAGGAAAGGGGCTGAAACTAGGTGTTTTTTTAAAGCGTTAAATTCTTTTTGTCTCCACTGGAAACGATGAGCGAGTCCGTGAAACTCCACCTGAAACCAAAACCGCCTCATTTGTATTTCATCCTGAACGCCGAGCGCTCACATTTTAATTTCCCTTCAGCAAACCAATCAGTTCTGCTGGCTGAGTCTTAGTCATGTGTATAATGAGCTGTCAGCCAATCACGGCCGGCCTGGGGCGCGGGGAGGAGGAAGTGCTCACACTTAGCATTTAGCATTTCTGCACGGACGTGTTTCAAAGCAGGGAGGTTTTTTAGATGTGTGACAGAGGAAGTATTCAGATACACAGTACAAATACTCTGAAAACCTTATTTTACGTTCTCATGCGTTAATGTGAGAACGATTATTTTTATTACCGATTAATCTGCAGATTATTTTTTCACCTTTATGAGATGGATTGTTGGATTGGTAAAAAAGTATTGAACACAGATGCATTGTGGGACTTCTAGTCGTAGCTAATTGGCAGACTTCTAAGTGATAAAAATCCACAATACAACTTCATATAATGTACAATTCATGAAAACACTTCATCATCAACATGTGGAGCTCCTGCTGCAGCAGAACCAGAGCTTTTCTAAAGGGACCCTGGTGCTCAGAGACGCTACCGCCGGCGTCCACAGGGGGCGCCAGAAGCACCGCAGCGCTGACAGCTTTGAGCACTTTGTATGCAGCGGTTTGCATCAGTGAGACGATGTTTGTTTGCTGCTCGTGAACGCACTGAAGAAACGATAATTACATCAAATTAGAAACATCTGCGTTCAACAAACACACATGTTGATTATCCTCGTCCGGCCTTTCTGTGTGTGTGTGTGTGTGTGTGTGTGTGTGTGTGTGTGTGTGTGTGTGTGTGTTGTTTCTTTCCCATCTGCAGCAGCTGTTTTCTGTCTTCAGGCCACTTAAATGTTTCCATCGTTCCGTCTTGTTTTCTTTCTGCCAAACTCCTCATTCTCTTTTTATTTATTTATTTATTTGTTACTGGTTTGAATTCATTTCCTCGGGTTTTTCTTCACACCTCACACCTCACACACACACACACACACACACACACACACACACACACACACACACACACACAGTGAGCAGTCTGCCAGGCTGTGATTAGAAAAGTATGCAAAGGGATAAAAAATAAAAAGAGAGGAACAGACTTTCAGATGCTTTGAGCAACAAAACACAGCTGATAGACCTGTGTGTGTGTGTGTGTGTGTGTGTGTGTGTGTGTGTGTGTGTGTGTGTGTGTGTGTATGTGTGTGTGTGTGTATGTGTGTGTGTGTGTGTGTGTGTGTGGTGTGGTGTGTGTGTATGTGTGTGTGTGTGTGTGTATGTGTGTGTGTGTGTGTGTGTGTGTGTGTGTGTGTGTGTGTGTGTGTGTGTGTGTGTGTGTATGTGTGTGTGTGTGTATGTGTGTGTGTGTGTGTGTGTGTGTGTGTGTGTGTGTGTATGTGTGTGTGTGTGTGTGTGTGTGTGTGTGTGTGTGTGTGTGTATGTGTGTGTGTGTGTGTGTGTGTGTGTGTGTGTGTGTGTGTATGTGTGTGTGTGTGTGTGTGTGTGTGTGTGTGTGTGTGTGTGTGTGTGTGTGTGTGCTATTCAAGCATACGTTTCAGCAACAGCTACATTTAAATGACTCACTTCTTTTGTTTTCTTTATTTCAGACGGAGAGGTGTGTCGAGCTGATTGATTTCTTTTTGGCCAGAGGGAAAATCTTCTTCTTCTTCTTCTTCTTCGTCTTCTTCTTCTTCTTCTTCTTCTTCTTCTTCATCTTCTTCTTCTTCTCCTTCTTCTTCTCCTTCTTCATCTTCTTCTTCATCTTCTCCTTCTTCTTCTTCTTCATCTTCTCTTCTTCTTCTTCTTCTTCTCCTTCTCCTTCTTCATCTTCTTCTTCATCTTCTCCTTCTTCTTCTCTTCTTCTTCATCTTCTCTCTTCCTTCTTCTTCTCTTCTTCTTCTCTTCTTCATCTTCTTCTTCATCTTCTCCTTCTTCTTCATCTTCTTCTTCTCCTTCTCCTTCTTCTTCTTCATCTTCTTCTTCATCTTCTCCTTCTTCTTCTTCTTCATCTTCTTCTTCATCTTCTCCTTCTTCTTCTTCTTCTTCTTTTTTCTTCTTCTTCTTCTTCATCATCTTCTTCTTCTCCTTCTTCTCCTTCTTCTTCTCCTTCTTCTTCCTCTTCTTCTTCTTCTTCCTCCTCCTCCTCCTCCTCTTCCTCCTCCTCTTCCTCTTCCCTTCTTCTCTCTCTACCTTCCCACGTTAGTGTTTACAGGTGCAGCGAGTACGTTCAGGTCTATTTAAAACCAGGCCTCCTGATTGGCTCTCCAGGAGTCATTTTGTAGCTTCCACACAGTCGTTGTGTGTTTCTGCCGCTAGCCTCACAGAGGACCGAGCTAACGGTGCGTTCATGCGCTTTCATTAACTCGGAAAGTCACAACTGTTCCACATCACCAGCAGGCAGCTTTTATTTTCCTGGAACAGCAAATGAAGCGCTGAATCCAAAGGAAGCACACGTTCGTCCATATAACATATATTCAATGTCATAATATGAGTACATGACCTGCGGTTGTATAGAAGTCTATGCTTTGTGTGTTGAAGCTGCATTCTCTCTCCTGACCACCAGGGGGCGACTCCTCTGGTTGTATAGAAGTCTTCGCTTCATGTCTTAAAGCTGCATTCTCTCTCCTGACCACCAGGGGCGACTCCTCTGGTTGTATAGAAGTCTATGCTTCATGTTAAAGCTGCATTCTCTCTCCTGACCACTAGGGGGCGACTCTCTGGTTGTATAGAAGTCTATGCTTCATGTGTTAAGCTGCATTCTCTCTCCTGACCACCAGAGGGCGACTCCTCTGGTTGTATAGAAGTCTATGCTTCATGTGTTAAAGCTGCATTCTCTCTCCTGACCACCAGGGGGCGACTCCTCTGGTTGTATAGAAGTCTTCGCTTCATGTGTTAAAGCTGCATTCTCTCTCCTGACCACCAGGGGGCGACTCCCATGGTTGTATAGAAGCAAAGTCTTCTGTACAGTCTCTTTTAAAGCTGCATTTGATGTTTCTTGTGTTCCTCTTCGTCATTCCTGTGTTCCACATCGTGTTTTTCTCTGATTCCCTGCAGGTGGAAAATGTTTTTTTTTAACTAAACACCAGTTTTATGAATAAAAGATTTTGGTCATTGTTGTGTTTATTACTAGAGAGCAGGAACTGGTGTTTCTATTAAAGCGTCCACCCAAGCGAACGGCTGTAACAGGAATTTAAAAATGTCACATCGCTCACAGAGGAAGCACAAATACAGAGTGTGTGTGTGTGTGTGTGTGTGTGTGTGTGTGTGTGTGTGTGTGTGTGTGTGTGTGTGTGTGTGTGTGTGTGTGTGTGTGCTACAAAGGGCCTCACTAGGGATCGTAATGATGATTTAAAGAGTCAAAGATAAATGACAAAATAAACATTTCCCTGGCATTTGTAAAGTTCCCCAGATTAACGGATCTATTTTTGATATAAAGGTTAGTCGTAATGTTGCTTTAATAATTGTGTGTGTGTGTGTGTGTGTGTGTGTGTGTGTGTGTGTGTGTGTGTGTGTGTGTGTGTG
>NW_027175932.1:942354-960107 GCF_023055335.1 Clinocottus analis
ATAATACTGCGTTTACATAACCGCGAGAGAGAAGCATTAAATATGTTATGAAGAGAATATGAAAATATAGAAACTGACAACTCAAACAAACAAGCAGCGAGGGGGCGGGGCTTAGCGAAGCGTCGACTGTGACGGACAGGAGCGAGCGATCTGCATTTGATGCCTGAAGTCAACAATAAAGTAAACTTCACTACAATTAAATATTATTATGTTATTTAAGCAAAAAGGTACAAGAGGCAGTACTGTATCGTCAATAATGTACACGTCAAGGGTATTGCAAGGCCCGACGTGTACATTATTGATGATAAAGTACTACATTGAACAGTACATTATAGTAGATAAAGTACTGCATTGAACTGTACATTATTGTAGATAAAGTACTACATTATAGTAGATAAAGTACTGCATTGAACTGTACATTATTGTAGATAAAGTACTACATTGAAATGTACATTATTGTAGATAAAGTACTACATTGAACTGTACAGTATTATAGATAAAGTACTACATTGAACAGTACATTATAGTAGATAAAGTACTACATTGAACAGTACATTATTGTAGATAAAGTACTGCATTGAACTGTACATTATAGTAGATAAAGTACTGCATTGAACTGTACATTATAGTAGATAAAGTACTACATTGAACTGTACAGTATTATAGATAAAGTACTACATTATTGATGATAAAGTACTACATTGAACAGTACATTATAGTAGATAAAGTACTGCATTGAACTGTACATTATTGTAGATAAAGTACTGCATTGAACTGTACATTATTGATGATAAAGTACTGCATTGAACTGTACATTATAGTAGATAAAGTACTGCATTGAACTGTACATTATTGTAGATAAAGTACTGCATTGAACTGTACATTATTGTAGATAAAGTACTGCATTGAACTGTACATTATTGATGATAAAGTACTACATTGAGTGTTTACTGATATGGAACGTTCTGGTAGATGTAAACAGGTTGTACAGGACATTATGGCTCAATACACCCTGTGACCCCGATATATTGTGTATTAATGTGTATTAGTGTGTATTTGTGTGTATTTGTGTGTATTTGTGTGTATTACATCTGAAGTGATTCTGGTGTAACTGTGAGGAAGCCGTTACCATGGCAGCTGTGGATTTAACTTGTTATCAGGAAGTGAATTACAGTTTCCTGTCCTCCGTTAAACTGTGTGTGTGTGTGTGTGTGTGTGTGTGTGTGTGTGTTATCTGAAATGGGATTCTCTGAACAGACATTTAGAATAATAACGGACACACTGCAGCTGTTAGTCTCCTTGTTTCCTTCTATACCTCCTCTTCCCTTCTTTTGGATTAAATACATTATCCATAAATATTTCACCATGATGAAGAAAATATGAGGAACTTCCTTTTGTTCCTCTCCTACCAACCTGTTCCTGTGTCCTTCCTCCTTGTTTCCTTCCTTGTGTGGCTCCTCCTCCTCCTCTTCCTCCTCCTGGTTATGAACTCACCACTTTGCAGGTTTCATTTGTTTTGTCTGTTTGCATTCAGGAAACAACAAAGTGTTCTTCCTCTCCTCCTCCTCTTCCTCCTCTTCTGCTCTCTCTATCATCTCTTTAGCTCATTTCTCTCTCTGTCACATTCCTTCAGAGTCCCATTAATCTATACACACACACACACACACACACACACACACACACACACACACACACACACACACACACACACACACACACACACACACACACACACACGCACACACACACACACACGCTGTAAACTCTCAGCGTGCATCCTGAGAGTGTGATTTCCCATGATGCCGTTGGGAAAAAAGGGGAGTCATTCATCACTGAGGGATGTCTCACACTCTCTCACACACACACACACACACACACGGAGCGCTGCAGGTTGTTAGTTTGAGTCCCGCTCCAGACGCTGCTCTTCTTCTTCTTCCTCAGCGTGATGATGATGATGATGAACAGAACTTTCCGGCTCTGAAGCTCCAGAAGATCTTTTGTGTTACTTTTCCCTCCCGGAGCCACAAAGTGTCGCACTGAGACAGACTCACACAGCAGGTTAACACTTTAATATCCTCCCACCCAGAACACAGGAAACCACAGCAGTGCAAACAGGAAGTAGCGTCAAACTCGTCTTCTCAACTTCCTGTTTCCGTCACATTTTGGTCCCAAGTAGACATCATCATCATCGTCATCATCATCATCGTCATTATGATCATAATCATCACGAGCGTCGTCTTCATCTCCGTCAACATCTTTAAAATCACGTTTTTAATATCATATTTATATGTTTTACAGTGTTTATTTTACATGTGTGCTTTACGTCTGAAAAAAACAACAATTTTCCCCTGAGAGGAAAACAAAAGGCTCAAAAACGCACCGGATAATTAGCATAATAATTATAATAATGCTAACTCGCATTTTCACATCATCAACAATTAGCATCATCAGATCCATCATCATCATCATCATCATAACTTTAATTATCATCATTTTAATCATCGTGACTGGCACAGCGGTCATTATCGTTACCGCTGCTGCTGCTGCCATCATCATCATCATCATCTTCATCACACACACACACATCACTGGACACACAGTGTATAGAAGCAGGCAGGCCCAATAATTCATATATGGCTCAATTATTAAACACCGAAGCCGGACCAGAACGAAGGAGGAAAAACTTCTTATAACAAGTCCGTTGGACAGAACCGCGGCCCAGAATGCATCAGGATTGTAGTCACTTTTAAGTCCGTTTTTTTTTCCTTCAAACTTCTCGAGCGTCACGGCACCAAAGACTCTTCCTCACTTTGGAGAAAAAGAAAAGAAAAACGCAAACAGGAGTTTCCTTCTGGGGATTTTCCTCTCGGGGTTTTTTTTATCGTTATTTCAAAGACTCGACGTCCAGAATCCGACTCGTGGAATCCGGTTTCCGATCCGGACGTTTCCGTGGAGACGCCGTCGTCAGGAAGTCTGAACTCGTGATCTCAGTCTCGCTCTGCAGGAGTCGAGCGCTCGAGTCACCAGAAGGTGAAGCGTTCACGTCCATCATGCTGCACAACGCCAGCCGCGAAATGAAAAATCCATCACGGCGTCCAACCCGCCGGCGATGATGGACCTGAAGCCGTAGCCCCGCCCCCTTTCCATCCCACTCACACATTTATGGAGGCCCATTTCTGACAGTAAAATAAAAAAATAAAGATGAACATTTAGCTCTGATAATAACGGTGGAGCATAATTATGAGGCAGAAACATCTAAATCATAAGATACAAAGTCATAATTATGAGACAGAAAGTTGAAATTAAAAGATACAAAGTCACAATTATAAGATACAAAGTCATAATTATGAGCTACAAAGTCACTTTTATGATCTTTTCTTCCATTTTACTGGCACTAATGGGCTTCCTTAAATATTCGTCCATCTGGAGGACAAAAAATGATTTCTTGAAAGATAAATAAAAACAAGTAGAATCGTCGTCTTTGTGGTTGTTGTGTGTCTGTGCTTCATGAAACAAAGAGTTGATCAAACCTTTCTTCCATTCCAGCTCATAAAATAAGTGGTTTTAGTGTTATTACTTCTTATAATTTAATTGGCTGCGAGGAGAACGAGTTACATGAATGTAATTGTTGTTTCTTGGTTCAAAACCTTTAAATGTCTCGTTGGCACCGAGCAACACGTTTAATTTATGGCTCCGGTTTGATTGATGGTCGTCAAAAATGTCTATTCCAAGTTTGTCGATCTCACTAAAATTGTGTAATTATTGTCGCTCCGTCTCGTATGTGAGGAGCATTCTGCGTCTCCGCTTTGAGCTTTTTTAAAACGTTGGTTTAAACCCCAAACTGTCCCGCAAGCAGCGCGCTCTGATAAAAGTTAAAAGTTATTAAATGCTTTTTCATATTCAAGGTGCGCTGCTGGAGTTTTTGATCCTTAAAAAACAACAACAAAAAAACACAAAGCTTCGTCTTAAATTCCAGCGGAGGCGTTTTGAAGCTGCGGCGAGGTAACGAGTCCTCTGAGGGATGCGATCAAAGGACACGGCGTCCATGTTGTGTTAATCACGTCTCTGCTCTGTGACGGCGTGCGGCGGCTTCGTCTGCCGCTCGGCGCCGTTGAACGCAGCCGACACGAGAAGGTCCCGTTCAAACGGGTCGGGTCTCCGGGGCTGAAGCCCAGAGGCTCTGACTGTGTGACTGAGAGAGGGGTCGCATCCCAACGCATGTCAGACTTCTGACCTTCAGTCGTGAACATGAAGAAGATTACACAACATTATGTTCATGTCTCCATGTGTTGAGTTTGTTATTTTGTCGTTCACAAAACTGGATTAAAACAAAGTTTTTGGACCTCCCCAAAAAAATGTCCGACCGTATTTTTGGGCCTAATTTATTGTAAATTAAACGTTTCTCAGATTAAAAAGGGTATGGCTGTGTGTTTTGGCATTTCACAGGATTTATCTTGGAATATGTGTAATGTTGAAGTTGGATAAGTTGTCGGACAGATCATCTGTTGTTCACCTCCATGTCGCTGGTGTGAAACAGTGATTTATTGTATCTCACTTTGGTGCCAGTTACACAACAAAGACCTATTTTAAGTAACAAACATACTTATATTTGACCAAACCACAATCTTTTTTTCCAAGCCCAGAGTAGTCCTGTTGTGTCATAAAACACACAAACTAAGTGACACCTTGTGGACAAAGAGTGATGAGTCCAAGATGGCGGCCAGAGGGCAGCTGGAGGGTCGTAGTTTGAACCCGGGGGTGTGGATGTGTTTCCATCATCAGTTTTGGGGGCTGGATTTGGTCATTTTGAGGTGAGTTGCTAGCCAACAATTACTGAATCAGTGACTGCTAGCTAGCTAGCAGCTTTGAAGAAATGAATAATACATCTAAAAATAAAGCGTTTGTAAACAATTTGTTTTCCCTTTAAAAGAAAAACCAGTAGAGAAACCAGCTGAATAACCAGTCAAGTCAATCTCCATATTTCCGTTCTACTTTTCGACTGCATCTGTGAGCTAGCACTGCGTTAGCGTCACGTTAGCTGGGCAGTCTGCAGGCTCTAGCGCGCCGGCTAGCCGAGGGCGGAGTTCGGAGGTTTGCGAAGCCACTGGAAGAACTGCCGCCGGTGGAGGCGGTGCCAGTGCACGTTGCCCTCGACGATCTCCAGCGCCCGCGACCACGCAGGCCCCGCCCCCACGCCGCTGGCCTGGATGAAGTCCTTCAACTGAGGAGAGAAAGGGCGGGAAACAGGAGAAAAAGTGGGAAAAAGAAGGGAAAAAGGCGGGAAAAAGGACAAAAGGCGGGGAAAATGAGAAAGGGTGGGAAAAAGAAGGAGAAAGGGCGTGGAAAAAAAAAGCAAAAGGGCAGCAAAAAGAACGTGAAAGAGCGGGAAAAAGGAGAAAAAGCGGGAAAAAGAAGGGAAAGAGGCGAGAAAAAGGAGAAAAAGCAGGAAAAATGAGAAAGGGCGGGAAAAAGAAGGAGTAAAGGCGGGAAAATAAAGGAGAAAGGGTGGGAAAAAGAAGAGAAGGATGGGGAAATATTGAGGGTGGAGAAGGAGAAGGGGCAGACGAGGAAATAGTAGAAATGGTATGAAAGATATGAGGAGGGAAGGAAGGAAGGAAAGGAAGACGATAGAAAAGTTATTGGAATGGTAGAAACTCCTCCGTGGAGAGATAGAAAAATGTCGCAGCACCTGAAGGGTTAAAGAGGAACTAAGAGGCACAAACATCTGCCACAAAGCTAGACGCACACATTTGTTGTACGTCACTAAAATGGAGACACAACTTTGGCTCGTCACCTGAATAATGAAGCCCGAGTACAGAATAAACTTTAAAGGTTTAACTTGGACTCCCGGCTCGCTCTCGTGAGATCATCGTCAGGCTCGTCTGGAACGAGCCGACATGGAAGCTTCTTGATGTTTCATGACGTCTTTTAACCGCAGTCGCACAGAAACATGGGAGCTAACGCGTCTTTTGAAAAGCGGGTTTTATAATCGAGAGGGAAAGCTGCTTTTAAAAGGTTCGTGACGAGCGAATCAAAGCGTCCGCTTTCAGCAGGACGACGTAATTAAATGGAAAGTTCTGGGCGTCAGAAGTTAAACTGCGTTTGTCGGAAAGAGAAACTTTGAACCGTTAGAAGTTAAAGAAACGATGAGATTTTCAAAGCGGAGGAAGCGGAGAGGAAACTCTGGTGTTTGACGGGTTCAGTGGAGCGAGGGAGGAAACCTTCCCTTCAACCGCTCGTATCGTTAACTCCTCGTCCTCCTCTTCCTCCTCTTCCTCCTCCTCTTCATCCGACACTTTCTGCTCTTTAACTTTTTACCCAAAGACACATTTTTTTTTCTCTTCTTCTTTCAAATTTGCTCCGTGGACGGATTCCCTGTTAGGAAACAGGGCTCGTGATGATTGTTCGTGTATTTGATGCTTCTTCCTCTCGGCGGCTTCACAGGCTCTCTGAAGCGGCTGATGTTGTTACCATGCCAACAGGAGCGGCGGCGAGAGGAAGAAGAAGGTTTCATCAGGATGAAATGAAAGCAGGAGACTCCCAGAAGCCTTTGTGTTGACGCGGTGGATATCACTCCTCTGTCGGGTTTAAAGTTTCCCTTCTTTCTTTTTATTTCCACGTTCTCCTTCTGGAAATGCATGCTGGGAGTTTTCATTAAAACTACCACATGAGGATAACACACAGAGACAAGTGGAGCAGATTATTTATCACTAAATGTCTGTTAACCCTTTACACACCGTCCATATGTTGACCATATTAATGTCTAGACAGACGTATTAAGAGCCTCATAAAACATGTTTTATTAATGCTTCATAAATGTTTCAGAGAGCAGGGAGAGTGTGTTTAAGAAAAAGTTTTACATCGTTCGTTTTGGGAGAAAAACATTCACTATTACAAATGATTATGTCCGGTTTTATTAAAGACATAAAACCATAAAAGTCTCCATGATTTATCAGAGGAAGGATATTCTATCACTGCTATAACTATATTTTTACTTTCATTTATATTCTAACTTATCCACTGCTGCTGTTATTATCCATATTTATTTACTATTTCTTTCTTATTTTTTGACATTATTGCTCTGCTATTACTATTATTATATTATATTATATAATAATCATATTACTTATTAATTCTATATACATTTCTTTCACATTTAAGGTTGTTTTTTTAGGAGTATTCAGTATAATATAGTACAGTTAGTATTGTATAGTACTATTGTGTTCTATATAAAGTACAGTACTGTGTAGTATAATACAGTGTATTATATTACACAGTATATAATACAGTGTATTATACTACACAGTATATAATACAGTATATTCTACTACACAGTACAATACACTGTATTGTATTGTGTAGTATAATACAGTGTATTATACTACACAGTACAATACAGTACTACTATCACAAGGCCTCTGAGGCAAATGTGTGATACTGGACTCCAAAAATAAAATGTAATTAAATTTAAATTGAATAAAAGCATCAAAAAGATGAATCAAGAGATTTGTGGTTTTGTTCCATATTTCTGTTATTTTTTGTTGCTATTTTAATAAATTGCATGAAGGAATCCTGTTTTCTCTCGTTGCCACTTTGTGGTTAAAGAGGGCAGACTGAATCTTCCCAGAATGCTTTGCCCTTATCTTTGACTTGTCTGCCGGCGGTGCGTTCAGGCGACGTCGTTCACCTGTAAATCAGAGCGTTTACCTCGTTGAGTTCTCGCTCCGTGTTCAGGAACTCTGTGACGCCGCCGATGAGCTTTGAGTTCATGAACAGCGCTTCACCGTACCTGAAGGGACACAGCGGGCGTGAGTACACAAGTACACAAGCATTACAAGTACAAGTACACGAGTACTCGGACCGGCGGACTCACCGCGCGTTGAGGACGTCCCACTTTTCTCTGAAGTACTTCCAGGCGAGGTTTCGACCCTGCGGGTTTCTGCCCACGTGGATGATGACGTCGATCACGTCCTGCTCCGGGACCAGGTCAGAGGTCAGGGACAGGTTCAGTAACCTGGGAGACGCAGAGACCTGTCAATCACCTGGTAGCCCCGCCCCTCAAGCGTCCCCTGCTGTGTGTGTGTTGTGTGGATTTAACTCACAACCTTCTGAGAGCCGACGAGTCAGAACACGTTCACTCATCCAACTTTATGTTCCCTGTTCTTTGTATTGGTGTGTGTGTGTGTGTGTGTGTGTGTGTGTGTGTGTGTGTGTGTGTGTGTGTGTGTGTGTGTGTGTGTGTCTGTGTGTGTGTGTGTGTGCGTGTAGCTGCTGTCTTTTCATTAAACCACCAAATCAATTTTCTCTCTCTTCCCACAATCCCTTTGCGCTGGAACCATTTCCTGTGTGACCAATCAGTGTGTTTCTGTGGGGTGTTTTTTCTTCTTCATTGTGTGTCTGTGTGTGTGTGTGTGTGTGTGTGTGTGTGTGTGTGTGTGTGCGTGTGTGTGTGTGAGTGTTTGATAGCTGATATCAGAACATGCAGTACTACCTCTCTGATTGCTGAACAGTTTACTGTGGCTGGAAAATCAATACCTGACACACACACAGACAGACACACACACACACATACACACAACCACACACATATACACACACACCGATCTGTCTCACATACAGTTTTAAGCGCGTGTGAGATCCATCGTCGCTATTTTTCTCAACAAGATAGCAGCAGTTAGCTGCAGATAAAACACTGCTGTTGACAAACACACACACACACACACACACACACACACACACACACACACACACACACACACAGCCATATTTATATACATGTACGCCCTCGGGCTATATTTCGCTGCACCCTTCACTTCATTTTCTGTCTGATTTTCTTTCATTTCACCGTGAAAATCAACAAACAGACTAAAACTGGAGTTAAAGTTTAAAGTATTTAAAGTAACATGAACGTTGCGTTAAAGTAAAAATCTCTCTGCTGCGTCGATGTGTAAGTTGCATGTTTTTAACTCATTTCATTGACATTATCATTGCATCATATTCTATAAGGTCATCATCATCAGCTTCCTGCAACGAGCTGCAGGTGAATCACCTGAGTGTCAGCTTCAGTGTAACACGCTTATTATGACTCCACTGCTGAAGACAGACTGTCTATGTGTAAGAGGGTTTAATCATTAATAAGGAACATTAATGAAGCCGGATGAAATGTGTACTAGTGATGGCAGGAAGTCACTGCTGTTTGTCTCTGGGACGCGTTTCAGGTATGAATGGAAAGTGTAAAACTAGTATTTAACCATCTTTTTATGAACCTAACTAACTATTTTACGATCTTTTATTATAACTAATTTAACTATTTCACAATATTTTAAGCAGAAAGCAGGAAGCAGGAAGCAGAAAGCAGAAAGCAAAAAGTAGAAAGTAGAAAGCAGAAAGCAGAAAGCAGAAAGTAGAAAGCAGAAAGCAGAAAGCAGAAAGTAGAAAGCAGAAAGTAGAAAGCAGAAAGCAGGAAGCAGAAAGTAGAAAGCAGAAAGCAGAAAGCAGGAAGCAGAAAGCAGAAAGCAGAAAGCAGGCAGCAGAAAGTAGAAAGCAGAAAGTAGAAAGCAGGAAACATGAAACAGGAAGCAGGAAGCGTGCGTACCTGTTGAGGAGGAAGGTGTTGTCGGAGCAGGTCAGGGCCTCCAGCAGGATCCTCTTCTCTGAGACGGCGTTGGTGGAGTGGAACTTCATCCAGATGAACTCCCAGACGTCCTCGTCCATCAGACTGACCCCGGTGCAGTAAACCACGTCTCTGATGTTGGGAGGAATCCTGCAGACACACAACGCCTCAACGTCAGAGGAACAAGACACACAACGCCTCAACGTCAGAGGAACAAGACACACAACGCCTCAACGTCAGAGGAACAAGACACACAACGCCTCAACGTCAGAGGAACAAGACACACAACGCCTCAACGTCAGAGGAACAAGACACACAACGCCTCAACGTCAGAGGGACAAGACACACGACACCGAGGATGTTGGATGTGGCTCCTGTGCACTAACACAGCTTGTGAGTGGACCAGTGAAGGGAAACACAACACGTCTGCAGGTTTAGCTTCGGACTCTCTCTGGATGCTAAGTGAGGGATTCAGATTCCATCAGGGAGCCGCATTAGAGAACCCTTTACTTTACTTTACTTTGCTTTACTTTGCTTTACTTTGCTTTGCTTCTCCTGTGGACTCAGAGCGCAGACACACAATTAAAGACGCGCCGGCACACAGCTGGGAATCCAAAAAGTCTCAATGCGGCTCATTGTTATTCTTTGTGGTGGACGTACTCGTGAAGTTTGAACAAAGCAGTCGTATTGACAATTTAAGTGTCTCCTCAATGTTTAAATCAGTTGCAACAGATTCATTAACAAGGTTGTCTGATAATAGATTTGTCTTTTTAGGTGCTGAACAAAGACGTTTTTCCTTTTTTTATTCAACAAAACGTACCAAAAGGGAGGCAAAACATCTCGGAGAGACAATAACGAGAAAAAGGTCTAAAATCTCCCTCGTAGTTAAGCAACATGTGGTGATTCTGTAAAATAATGTCACTAAAATATCTTTTAATATTTTTTAAGAGCCCAGATTGACACACTGAGCCTCATAGAACTGGAGTTACGACAAGTAACTACAGTGTTTCTGTTGTTGGATGTTTTACACACCAAACAAACACACACACACACACACACACACACACACACACACACACACACACACACACACACACACACACACACACACACACACACACAGCTGGTTACTGGCCTGAATCATCACTAAAGCAAAAAGGTGATAAATATGAATGTAATGTGTTTGACCTAAATTGTTAATAAACCAAAACTAAAAACTTTTATCACAATACAGTGAGCTCAGCTGGCAGGAGAGAAAAAAATTAGATATTCTGTGTGTGTCTGTGTGTGTGTGTGTGTGTGTGTGTGTGTGTGTGTGTGTCTGAGTGAGTGCAGAGTGAGTGATGCAGGGACAATTACATCATTCACCGACCTGGGAAATCATTTTAGAGATGCTCCACTTAAGAGCAAGCTTCAACAAAACACACACACACGCACACACACACACACACACACACGCACACACGCACACACACACACACACACACACACACACACACACGCACACGCACACACACACACACACACACACACTACTCACTGTGGCATTGAAGTCCTTCTCTGACGACATCTGCCAAACATCTCAAGTGTGTGTGTGTGTGTGTGTGTGTGTGTGTTTTGTGTCTTGCAGATTATTTATCATGTAAAACATTAAGCAGCTCTGAGCCGCTGTGGCGTCTAGCTCGGCTACGATCACTATTTTATCGCTCGTACAGCCACCCTGCTATTCCTAATAAAAAAACAACAGTAATAATGTCGAGTTTTCTCTCTGCAGACGATAAAAATGGAGAAGCAGAACCTCCAGATGGCTCTGATCCCATTAACTAACACACTCAGTGTGTGTGTGTGTTTAACAGTCTGTAGAGGATGTTTTATATCCTAAAGCTCTGTCTTCCTCCTGAAATATCTCTCCCTCCCACTCCGCTCTTCCTCGGCATCAAACTCCCATCCTGCTAGTAAACACCTCGCTCTGCCAGCTGCCGTCTGTCGGTCCGTCTCCGCGAACTAAATGTCACTCTGGATTCTGAAAATCACTCCGTCTAAGTGATGAAACATTTTAAGTGCCGGCTGAGCGGCTGAGCTGTTACTGTGACAACGCAGCATATTGTCCTGCTGAAGTGCTCGCGCTTTACATCTGACCTTCACCCCAGAAGCAGCTGTCCTCTCGGAGACGCCGACAGACTCCCACCAGGAGATAATTGCAGCGAGTTGCTTGTTTTACGCGGCGTCCACAGCAGCGCGGTGAGCTCTGGGAGGTGTGTTGAAGGAGGATATCTGCCGCTACGCTGACGCCACGCAGCGCTACATCTCCACCGAACACATCGCCGACTCACAGACGCACAAAGCTGCAAGCTAGCTCTCAAACCGACAGCGATGAAGCTCATCGAGCCCAAATCACGAAACAAATCACACGACAACGTCTTCCTCGACATCTTTCCTGCTTCATCCAACCCTCCTTCAAACGGCACGTCAATCACAGCTACATGTAGCTAACAGGCCACTTAGCTAACTAGATTGTTAAACAGTAAGTTAGCTAGTTAGCTAGATACATTGTTAAATACATAGATAGCTAACCTGCTTGCTAATTAGTTAGCTAACAATCTAGTTATCTAACAAGCTGGTTATCTAACTAGATTCTTAATTAGTTAGCTCAAAAGTTGGTTAACTAATCATATTGTTAGTTAGTTAAAACGCTATTAGCGAGATACATTGTTGATTAATTAGATGGCTAAAGCTCGTTAGCTAATTCAATTGTGAATGAATAAGTTTGATAAAATGCTGATTAGCTAATTAGATTAGCAGTTAGTTACACACAATGTGCCAAACGGCGTCCGCTTGCCGCCCTGCTTGTCAATAAGCTACTTAGCTAATGAGCTCCCGAGCTAACTAGCCATGTCTGCTCTCTTTCCAGTGAACTACGACAACGTTTCGCTTCACAGGGGGTTGATGGGACCCCGACCACATTAATCCATAAACGGCTGCTTGCAGCTCTTTGTTCTGATCACAGTCGACGTTCATTTACAATAAAACCCCAGCGGGACCTGATTAACAATCCAGAGGGGATGCCGGCGCTGAAATATTAGCTAAATATTACTCTCATTGTCCTGGACGGAGTCACAGCACAGCAGGTGAGGCTCAGGTGAGTCCTGGTGGCGGCTCAGGTGAGTCCTGGTGGAGGCTCAGGTGAGGCTCAGGTGAGTCCTGGTGGAGGCTCAGGTGAGTCCTGGTGGAGGCTCAGGTGAGTCCTGGTGGAGGCTCAGGTGAGTCCTGGTGGAGGCTCAGGTGAGGCTCAGGTGAGTCCTGGTGGAGGCTCAGGTGAGTCCTGGTGGAGGCTCAGGTGAGGCTCAGGTGTCATAGTTCAGTAATTTCACTGCAGTAATAATAACACAGACGCTAATGTGCTGCGTCTTTTTTTCGATTTGCTGAATCAGTTATTCTGCAGGAAATCCACATACATGTGTGATTAAAACCCACAGAATGGAGCATGAAAAATTAAAAAAAGAAAATCCCCCCTGCAGAGATTAAGCCCTTTATGAATTCATCCCAGCGCTGTAGAAAATGGAGCGTTTCAAAAATGCTTCTTAACCCGGAGAAAACTCAGCAGTTTTGTCTCCAGAGCTCTTTTCCCTGTTTGAGTCGTCGTATGAACCCAAAATTGTTTATTGTATGTATTTGTTCAGCAAAGTCTTGGGAAAATAATTTATATCTGCAAGAAAATCACTTTAAAAAGAGTTTCAGTCAAAAAACTGTGTCGTTCGGTTCAAAAATGGGAAAATATGACATATTTTACGCCAAAAGATTGTCTGAATGGGGCATGCTGGGACTTAGAATTGGCGCAGGAGGATTTTTACACAGTTTCCAAAAGGTTTAAAGTCTAGAAGGCCACGTGTGTGTTGTTGTGTAAGATAAGAGCCACATGGCCGCCGCTCAGCCTGTAAACAACAACTCAACGGTGACAACAAGAGGGAGAAGACGCCGTTACAGGAGCCGGAGTTTCAAAAGGTGAGATGTGTTGTTGTTTCCTGACGTCACGAGGACCCGAGCGGCTCCTTCTCTGGGAACCCACTGAGCCTGGAAACTGTTTAATTTAATGTTTTGTTTTTTTATAAACCCGAGCATTTCCCTCTTATCGTCCGCCGCTGCGCACAGAACACCAGCAGCTGTTGATATTTAATTTTCCCTTTGAAATCTAATTTTGCAGATCTCGTTGAGGACCCGGAGGGATAGAGAGGAGCCAAAGAGGAAGAGGAAGAGGAAGAGGAAGAAGAAGAAGAAGAAGAAGAAGAAGAAGAAGAAGAAGAAGAAGAGTGTGTTGGTACCTGTTCTTGTTGCTGGAGATCCAGTCAGAGATGTAGGCGACGGCCTGCCGGTGACACTGTTTGTTCCCGAAGCTACAAGCTAACATGATTAGCTCCCTCTGCAGCTCCCTGAGAGGAGGAAGAAGAGCAGAGGGGATGAAGAAGGGTCATTTTATGCTAGTTATGTTATGTTATGTGTGTGTGTGTGTGTGTGTGTGTGTGTGTGTGTGTTGCTCACTCAGTCTGGTAGGACGCCTGCAGCATGTTGCCCTCGCTGGCGGCTCCATTAGTTGGCCAACCCATCTGATGGTAGCGTGACGCAACCTGCTTCAGCACATAGTCCTGGAAACACACACACACACACACACACACTCCATTAGGAGCTAATGAGCAGACAGCCAGCTGTCAGCGGTAAGGAGACGTGCGTTCTGCCATCATGAAGCCGTTACTGACGGACTGAGGCGCTAAGTGATGGATCGGGTGTTTACACTGAACAGGCTGTACTCGTCCGTGCGGTCCAGCAGCTTGTCCAGCTGGTACAGCGCTCTGCTGGCAGCGTGCCACGGCAGGAAGGACGGCTCCTCCGGCAGGTAGCCAATCAGCTGCAGGGGAACGCCCTGTGGGAGGTACCCGGCCCTGAGAGACAGGAAGGAGGGGAGGGGTCAGACTCACAGGACGAGATACTGAAGCTGAAAGAACACACAGAGGAACAGACTCCTCTGGTTGTATAGAAGTCTGTGTGTTAAAGCTGCATTCTCTCTCCTGACCACCAGGGGGCGACTCCTCTGGTTGTATAGAAGTCTATGCTTCATGTGTTAAAGCTGCATTCTCTCTCCTGACCACCAGGGGGCGACTCCTCTGGTTGTATAGAAGTCTATGCTTCATGTGTTAAAGCTGCATTCTCTCTCCTGACCACCAGGGGGCGACTCCTCTGGTTGTATAGAAGTCTGTGTGTTAAAGCTGCATTCTCTCTCCTGACCACCAGGGGGCGACTCCTCTGGTTGTATAGAAGTCTATATAAGTGACTCTACTTCTCTCTTGATGTAAACATGAGTTTATGTCTCAATCTCTAGTTTGGAGTCTTCTTCTATACAGCCTGATCATTTAGAGTCAAACAGACCAGGGGGCGGGGCTACCAGGTGATTGACAGGTCTGTGTTCCAGAGTGTCAGTTTGCCTCCTTGCCTCTGCTGAAGTGCCCTTGAGCAAAGCTACAACATATTGCCTCTTTTTAAAAGTCTCACAGTGTTGCTTTAAGGGAAAACACACAAATCAACCTCACTGTTGTGTTCTATGGAAGCCCCGCGGCAGTTTTGTTTGTTTGTTTTATCAGTGTGTCGGGATGCACGATGGTCCAATCTCTCACCATCGATGTGAACTCTCCAGAAAGAAATGATGAAGCTCACTCCCTGGATTAATACTCCCAGACGAGGCCGACGTACGTGGAGTTCAGTACGTATTGTTATGGATATATTTCAGATGAGAAGACGTGAACTGAATTCTTTTCACACTCAATATCGTCTTTTTTGACTCAGGACATGAATTCAATTTGAGGCCTGATCAAATCTGTGTGTGTGTGTGTGTGTGTGTGTGTCTGTGTGTGTGTTTGTTAATAAACTACAGGATGACACGTTAAAAAAACTTGGCCTCTGAACACCAGCGCAGCTATTGAGAGCGACCGGGTTACATTCACCTCCTCATGAATATTAACCAGCGTCCTGTTGTGCATCATTAAGATTCACAATGTTTTAGAGTGTGTGTGTGTGTGTGTGTGTGTGTGTGTGTGTGTGTGTGTGTGGGAGGCTTCTTTGACCTTCAGCCCCACCCACTACTCTTGAATATTAACGAGGCAGGCAGTCGATGTCTGAAAGTGAACTCAGAGAGGTGGTATTATTTATTTTGTTGTGTTTCATTGCCGCTCGCCGTGTCGGGACTGAAGAGAGAAGTGAAGAGAAACTACGGCAGAGCCGCTAGCCGTGACCTTTACCGAGGAGCTGTCAATCAAACAGAGTGGCAGACGCACTGCCAAGGAGGAGGAGGGGATTTCATGCTCCTCACCAATATTGTTTCACGGACTGTTTTCAATTCACAGGCTTGTTTTGGTGGACTCAGGATGTGTGTGTGTGTGTGTGTGTGGGGGGGGGGGGGGGGGGGGGGGCACTGCATCTTGTTTTCTCCACTGAATGACACTTTATATCATGTTTTCTCCACTAGAAGACACCCAGAGGACACTTCACATCATGTTTTCTCCACTAGAAGACACCATAAAGGACACTTTATATCATGTTTTCTCCACTACAAGACACCCAGATGACACTTTATATCCCATTTTCTCCACTAGCAAACACCCAGAGGATACTTCATATCATGTTTTCTCCACTAGAAGACACCCAGAGGACACTTTATATCATGTTTTCTCCACTAGAAGACACCCAGAGGACACTTTATATCATGTTTTCTCCACTAGCAGACACCCAGAGGACACTTTATATCATGTTTTCTCCACTAGAAGACACGTTATATCATGTTTTCTCCACTAGAAGACACCCAGAGGACACTTTATATCATGTTTTCTCCACTAGAAGACACCCAGAGGACACTTCATATCATGTTTTCTCCACTAGAAGACACCCAGATGACACTTTATATCATGTTTTCTCCACTAGAAGACACCCAGATGACACTTTATATCATGTTTTCTCCACTAGAAGACACTTTATATCATGTTTTCTCCACTAGAAGACACTTTATATCATGCAATGGAGCTCGAGAGCACTTCATCACGTTTCTTCAAACTGAAACACGTCATCGTGTTTTCTCCGCTGAAGGGCAACAGAGGGCGTTTAAAAGGCGTTTTCTCCTGAAGAGGCCACGCTGCTGTTTCCAGCTGCAGAGCTTCTGTTTCCAGCAGAGGAGAGAGAGACAGAACGGAGTTAATCTGTTGGAGATAAGACTGTGAGAGTCTTTGAGGAGCTCAACTCTAAACTCCAGGCCTCATATTTCCATAATCTGCCTCGTCTCCATCCTCCACACATTCATCTACATTCCCATCTTGCACCTGGCCTCTGACACATTACCATAATCCATCCAATCTGCAAAAAATAAAATAAAAAAACAACTTTCTGTTTACGAGTGACGGGGCGTGAAGGAAGAGATGGTCGCCATGGCAACAATATGCCAGACCCCACCGACGTGTTTACTCTTGTTTACTTTACTCGTGTTTACTTTACTCTTGTTTACTTTACTCTTGTTTACTTTACTCTTGTTTACTTTTCCAGTTTTCAAACTCACAGACAACAACTTTTCCAGAAGTTCATCTTGATCACATGCAGAGCCGTTTTTTTAATGGTTTTTTTTGTTGTATTTTTTTGATGTTTTTGATGTTTTCTATGTTTTTTACATGTTCACATGTTTTTGTCACTTTTTACATTTTTAGATTTTTACGGTCTTTTTGTCATTTTGTCTTCATGTCTTTACGTCGTTGTGTTGGGTTCAAGACGTCAGGGGAGGAAAGGACTCGAGCTCCTGCTCACCGAGAGGAAAGTCAACCACGACGCTATGGATTTTACATTGTCCCTCTCACTTACAGTCTGTGTGTGTGTGTGTGTGTGTGTGTCTGTGTGTGTGTCTGTGTGTGTGTATGTCTCCCGGTGTTGTCGTCCTAACGAGCTCATTAACTCGTTAACATCGTTAAGGGCCAGTTAATTGTTTGTCCATTAGCCATTAGCAAGGCTCAGTGGAGAGCTAACGAGGGACTGCTGCGGTCACACACACACACACACACACACACACACACACACACACACACACACACACACACACACACACACACACACACAGAGC
>NW_027175932.1:960207-977707 GCF_023055335.1 Clinocottus analis
CGCCATTACACGCCAACTGACACCACTCACGGAGGCGCCATTACACGCCAACTGACACCACTCACGGAGGCGCCATTACACGCCAACTGACACCACTCACGGGGGCGCCATTACACGCCAACTGACACCACTCACGGGGGCGCCATTACACGCCAACTGACACCACTCACGGAGGCGCCATTACGCGCCAACTGACACCACTCACGGAGGCGCCATTACACGCCAACTGACACCACTCACGGGGGCGCCATTACACGCCAACTGACACCACTCACGGAGGCGCCATTACGCGCCAACTGACACCACTCACGGAGGCGCCATTACACGCCAACCGACACCACTCACGGAGGCGCCATTACACGCCAACTGACACCGCTCAAGGAGAGCTGTGTGCGTCCAGACGTCGTCCAGGACGAGTGACAAGTGAAGACCTGAAGCTAATAATGTGTTCACCTCCTGTGAGGCTGAAGAGGAAACTGTAGAGATGTTGTGTTTGTGTTGTATATTGTGTTTGTGTTGTATATTGTGTTATATATTGTGTTTGTGTTGGTTGGGCGACGGCTCACCTGGCCAGGTTGAAGGCGTCGTCGATGAGTCCGGCCCTGTTTCCCACAGAGATGATCTATGAACGAGTGAAATGAACAAAGAGGATGTGAGGAAGACAAGAAGGGAGAGAGAGAGAGAGAGAGAGAGAGAGAGAGAGAGAGAGAGAGAGAGAGAGAGAGAGAGACGTACTTGCGGGTTGTTGTGGAGTTGCTGAATCAGCAGTTTCCAGTTCTGGAGGTCGTAGTTCACGCGGAAGTACCCCGTCTGGTTGATGTTGCCCAGCAACCAGGTGGCGTCGTCCATCTGTCCGATCCTGTGGGTTTCTGAGAGGAAACACGAGTCAGTCCGTCAACAACTTTCTGCCAGAAAGAAGCAGGATGGAGGTCGAAGGTCAAGCGATATGCAGACGACACCACGCTCTCTCCTGCATGACGTCATGATGCAGCCGGTCAGCCTGTGTGATCTGCACGTTGACAACATGGACTCTGTACACTGAGGTGAAGATAGAGCGATAGAAAGACACAACACACACTTGACTGCATTCATCCTAACTCCATTTACAAAGTGTAACATTTGCATCTGAACACGAGACGCGCTTCATCGTTACGGCGGTTCTGCTGAAACTGAGTTTGTATCGACCGGCGGCATCAAAGCGTCTTCTAGGAAACCAGAGCGTCCTCGGCTGCTGTGTAACAAGCTTGTGGGATCTTACAGACTTTGTGTAGCAGCCGTGTGAGGACACACAAAGCAAACAGCTAATGAGCCGAGTGTCACCCACTTCCTCTACTTCCTTTCCTCTGGTGGACGCTCGGCTTCAAGTCCTGACCTGAAGGAACACATCCACAGCAGCTTCATTCCTCACAACAACCAGAACAAGATTTATTTCCCAAAAGCTGAGGCAGAACTAGTTTTTACCATCAATATTCCTCTGAACCCGTCGTACAATAAGCTGTAATCACAATATAAAGAAGAACATTTCTCTTTATTCTCTGGATTCTCCACAAAACCTGTTTTTCCCTCCAAGAATCTGGAGAGTTTGTTTTCTCTGAATCGTCTTTATTCTCTAAAAGACAAAACTGTTTTACAACAAACAAACCTTGATTTTATTCCCCCATAAAAAATCAAAAGCAGACTCTGGATGAAAAATAAACGTTCTGCTTCCATCAACATCTTGATTCTGTTCGTACAACTTCAGTCCGTCAGCTCCACGGCGCCTGCAGGTCATGACATCACCACTGTGGGCGTGTCTTCTCTCCGTTAGAGCAACACGGTCCAGAGGCGGCGGCGCTAACTGCGCAAACTGCAGCTAACTGCGCTAACTGCAGCTAACGAGGCGCCAGGTGTGCTGCAGCTGCAGCCGGACCTACCTGTCCTGTTGTGGATCCAGATGAGGCGCGCTGCGCTCACACGGGAGGAGTTCCCCACGGCAACCGTCACCGGGACCTGCCACTGTAAACTAGAGAGAGAGAGAGAGGGAGGGAGAGAGAGAGGGAGAGAGAGAAGGAGAGAGAGAGAAGGAGAGAGAGAGAGAGAGAGAGAGAGTGATGTCAGTAATAGTCGCTGGAATTGGATTTGGTTTTATTGCCTCAGTTATCAGACAGAGAGACGATCACTCAACATCAGTCAGCTGGAAACGGAGCGAGTGACACTGACTGTGTCCCAGGGAGAGAGAGAGAGAGAGAGAGAGAGAGAGAGAGAGAGAGAGAGAGAGAGAGAGAGAGAGAGAGATTGGAAGCTAATGGCTGCAGGTCGTGAGCATCAGTCAGCGAGTCGCTTCAGGTGATCGTCTTCCTCACAGAGCGAGCTGAAACCTGACGATCACGACGTCAGATCAGTAAACACACACCTTGTATACACACATGTTGTATACACATGTTGTATACACACGTTGTATACACACATGTTGTATACACATGTTGTATACACACGTTGTATACACACATGTTGTATACACACGTGTTGCTTTTCACCATCATGTGCATATTCACGCAGGTTTTTTAACCTCTAAAAAACCCCGTGAAGAAAGATCATGGACGCCTTTTCTTTAGTGAGAAGAAGAGTACGAGTTTCTACCACACACACACACACACACACACACACACACACACACACACACACACAATACTTTAAAGTGAGACCTTCTGCTCTGTGAGACTCAAATTGATTCACATTTTCATGAAAGTGGACAATAATTGATTGGTGGAAAACAGTCAATGTTATACGATTAATTCATCAATTTAGGTGTGTGTGTGTGTGTGTGTGTGTGTGTGTGTGTGTGTGTGTGTGTGTGTGTGTGTGGTAAAGTAGGGGTCAGAGAAAGTCCCATTTACCAATCTCATAACGACGAGGCGGCGCCGCGGGCAACACGGGATCAATACCGCTGCCTGGCAACCAGATATTTATCTGATATTTATAACAACATGTTGGACAGGAGGGAAGCCAATTACACACACACACACACACACACACACACACACACACACACACACACACACAGTCAGCATAATGTGTTTATTAATATTTGATCGACATGAAGGCTGTTTATTTTTCTAACAGTGTGAGTGTGTCGATGGTTTATTCATTAAGCAGCTGAACACACACACACACACACACACACACACACACACACACACACACACACACACACACACAGTTGGTTGAACTGGGTAAACATTTATGTTTATTCACAACTTCCTCACTGATTACTGACATGAAACTGAGGCCTTTTCTAATTATTACTATTATTTTAATGTATTTAAATCATTTTCTTTCTAATTGAAATGGTCAACAGCCATGAACATAAATCAATATATCTGAGTATAAATACGTGTATAGCAGCATGAGCGTCGTCCAATCACAGCCCAGCTGACGTGCGATGTGTTCACGTCCCGCTTCGTATCTTTCAGCGTCTTCAGCTCGAGCTCCTCACTTCCTGTCTGTCGGTTCTTGTTTTTAAAGCTTTATTCGCTGCGTCGGTTTGTTTGATGCCCAAAAATAAAGAAGGAACATTTTAAAAAGTTCAGTTACATAAATACATAAACGAAATGTCTCAACGCGTTCAGGGGAAGAGACGCTGACGCAAAGTTTGAATGAAAGATTGTTTCATTAAAATAAAAAGCTGCTTTTTCATAAAGGCACAGATGACAAACCACAAACACTTTGATGGTTTTTACTCCTTCCTGTAATATTTAAACTCCTTCCAGTAATATTTCAGTTCCTCTCTGAGCGTTCTCTATTTTTTTCTTCATGTAAATACAACAGAAAGAATCAAACAAAAGAATAAATCAGGAGTTTAAGTCCCGCTCTGCTCCTGCAGCATCAAACCGCGTCTGATTCCACGCTAAAAGCACCACAACAGTTTTCTCTCTGCGAGCGCCTGAACGCAGCGCCTGAACGCGGCGCCTGAACGCCAAGCGCCTGAACGCCAAGCGCCTGAACACTGAGCGCCTGAACGCAGCGCCTGAACGCCAAGCGCCTGAACGCCAAGCGCCTGAACGCGGCGCCTGAACGCAGCGCCTGAACGCAGCGCCTGAACGCAGCGCCTGAAAGCAGCGTCTGAACGCAGCGCCTGAACACGGCGCCTGAACGCGGCGCCTGAACGCGGCGCCTGAACGCCAAGCGCCTGAACGCCAAGCGCCTGAACACTGAGCGCCTGAACGCAGCGCCTGAACGCCAAGCGCCTGAACGCCAAGCGCCTGAACGCGGCGCCTGAACGCAGCGCCTGAACGCAGCGCCTGAACGCAGCGCCTGAAAGCAGCGTCTGAACGCAGCGCCTGAACGCAGCGCCTGAACGCAGCGCCTGAACGCCAAGCGCCTGAACGCCAAGCGCCTGAACGCGGCGCCTGAAAGCAGCGTCTGAACGCAGCGCCTGAACGCAGCGCGGCGAGAACGCTGAGCGCCTGAACGCAGCGAGAACGCACGAGCTGCAGAGAAGAAAAGAGTTAAGCCCCGCCCCCAAACAAACAGCTTCAGTGGAGCAACCGAGACCTCTGGAGCTCAAGAGGAAGACAAAAGAGATGAAAGGAAAGAGAGGGAGAGAGAAAGAGAGGCGGGAAACAAAATATAAAGGTGCGGGAAGTTTCGGAGAAGGTCACGGTGATTTTAAATGTCAGCGACGGAGCAAAAACATGACGGGAAGAAAAGAAAAGAAGTGAACAACAGGTAAAAAAAAGAGAAGAGGATGATGAAGTATTGATGGAGGAGAAAGTGGGTCGATAAAACAGAGAAGAGAATAATCTCCAGAGGTTGAGAAGGAGGTGAATAAAACATCATCCGAATCAAATATGAATGAAATATAAAAGATGTAAAGGTGGAAAAGAACGAGAGAAAGAACGAGAGAAAGAACGGACGACAAACTCGTTGAGGTGTAAAAACAAAAGAGCTTCAGGAGGATCGTCTCAGCGGGGGAAGTGACGAGAGAGAGAGAGAGAGAGAGAGAGAGAGAGAGAGAGAGAGAGAGAGAGAGAGAAAGAGAGAGAGAGAGAGAGAGAGAGAGAGAGAGAGAGAGAGAGAGAGAGAGAGAGAGAGAGCGTGGTGTCGTCTGCATATCGCTTGACCTTCGACCTTCGTCCTGCGTCCGAGAGACGGAGGTTAACGGACAGGAAGTGGAGTTTTAAATGTAAAGGTCACCCTGAGGGTCAAACCAGTGGATTTATTTTTATTTTAAATCATCTAGTCGTAGTTTGGAATTATTTTGCATCCAAACTAAATTTGCAACAGTTAAAAATATTAAAGGTTAAAATGAGTTGGTTTCCTTTTTGTAGTCCCCTCTGGAAAACAGTCAAGGGCTTTTATTGTGAAAGGTAAGAACAGAAGCAGGGGATAGTAAAAGTACATTTTGAGAAGGTCGTCCAGTCACAACGTAACAATCAGCTGAAAGTTTAATTTCACTGTTTTTTCAAAGAATAAAACTAAATTTAAACGTTAAAAGCCGAACCTGTTGTTGCTCCGGAGTTCCTGTCCGTACAGGAAGTGCTCCTGGCTCACGGTGACGTAGCGAGTGGGCAGCTGCTCTGATTGGTTCTTGCTGATGGTGACAACCGGGTAGCCCATTTGTAGAGTCCACCTGTCCATCATCTTCCCAATGTCGATGTCCCGCCCCTCTGACCGCATGGCCTGGACAAAACCAACAACAATCACTCAGCCGGTCGTCTGTGACCAACGACCTGGTAACCAGGTGACGTCACAGGACATCACTCTCAGGTAACTGGAGCTCTGATTGGCCGACAGCGGGCGAGCGTCACCTGAGACATCTTGCTCCACAGGTCGTCTCTGGCTGCGTTGCTGTACATGTGACTCAGCAGATAATCCTGAAAAACACAAACGGAGAGAACGCGTTGAAGTTTAACGGCACTGTGAGACAGGAAATGACATCATCGGGTAGACGGTAACCTCCAGCTGTGACGGCTTAAAATAATGTTTTTATGCACTAATACCTGATAACTTGTATTTATTTAATTATACAAATATTACTTTTTTAATATATATTAATGCATATTCTGCACTGGTGTTAGTATCATTTATACACACCTTATATTTTTACTTTTTTTAAATATTTGTACTTTATGTATTCACCTTACTCTCATGGATACTGTGTTCTGCTTTTCACTGGTTTCAGTCAAATATATTTCACACATAATGACAGTTATTCTACATGTGTAGTGCAAGATGTTTGCTTGAAACAGAGTATTTCTACTCTGTTGTACTGCTCCTGTTGCAGTGAAAGTACAAAGTACTCCCATCCTGCCTCCTCGTTCCTCTACAGCTTCATCACAGCTGAGCGGCTGAACGTTGACGTCTGAACTCGAACGCGACGCGTCTTCACTCAGTTTGTTGATTTTTTTCGGCGCCGACGTTTTGGAGCGAACGCGAAGAAGAAGAAACGTCTGAACGCGTTTCCTGTTTGAAAAGCCGTGGCGTTAAGTCTCCGTGACGCGCCGAGGCGCCTGAAGGGATCCGGGCTTCAAACCCCAAACTTCTGCTTTTCTCGGCTAATAAACAAGGTGAAGCCTTAAAAAAAAAGAGACAACGTAGCAACGTAGCATCTTTTGCTACGTTGCTACGCCGCGGAGTTTTAGAGCGCCGAGGACGGAGGAGGAGTTTGGGATGAAGAAACATCTGCTTCCTGTTTACGTCGTCAGGGTCAAAGGTCGTGTAACACGAGGACGAGACAGAAGTATTGATGAGTTAACCTCGTCTCAAACTCTTTGTCTTTGTGCTTTACACACACACACACACACACACACACACACACACACACACACACACGCACACACACACACACACACACACACACACACTTCTCTGGGATCTGCTGCTTCATCAGCAATGTTTTTATATAGAATCTGGTTCTCAGTGTGTTCCAGGTCACTGGAAAATCAGGACATTGTGTGTTTATGTGTTAGTGTGTGCGTGTGTTAGTGTGTGTGTGTTCACGCGTGGGAATCACACATACGTCCGTGCCTCCGTTCACATCATAATCTATATTTAACCCATTTCCACCTTTCATCGTGTGACATCATCTTTCACGTTCACTGATTTTCCTCCAATTTCTGTGGATTAAAAACGAGTTTCTTTGTCCCCCCCAAAAAAAGAAAAGATAAACTCTGGGTTCATTCCCCGGTTTCCTGCCGTGGTCGCGGCCCACCGGAGAGCAGAAGCATCAATAATGCAGCTCGCTGCGTCGTTAACGCCACCAGAGTGAGAGCGGTTTGACTCGCTGAGGCAGAACCTCCAGAGGAAGTCTGACTCATCGATACGACGCTCAGAGTCACTCTTTGCCTCCGATTCATGTTTCATCACTTTGTACGACAGCCAAACTTCCTCTTCCCTCTCCGAGGATCAATGCTCCAACTTCTGCTTTGAACATGTCCCTAAGTAGAGGAGCGAGGAGAAGTAACACAAAAAAAACACCATTCAGAGGAACTTCATGGAACTTCATGGTATTTCATGGAATGAATGGTGGTTTTTTGCAGACGTCCCTTCAGGAGGCGTTCAGGGTCCGTGAAGCCGGAGTTTGGACGCTCGAGGGAAGTTTAGGTCGAACTGATCGCGGATCAATACGGTCCACCTGTCAGGTGCGTTCAGGTGTCACTGAAGGAGACTCACAGGAAGTAGAATAATAATCCAACCCTGAGTACAAGCTCAGAACAAAAAGAATCAAGAAAGTCCTACTTCTTGATTCTTGTAGGGTTGTGCGCTCGTGGTCGGGGTCACCACTCGGACTGTTGCTGTTTTAAATAACATGTTGAATATCAGTAGTCCTGGAAACCACGCTGAAAAAAATCTGTCCTTTGAGTTAAAAAACCCTTCCGGCTTGAATTCAGGTCACGCTGCGTTTTTTATATTGTTTTACAGCAACAAAAAAAGAAAAAAAGAAGCAAAATGCAAAGCCAAATCCATTTATACTCCGTCCATCTGCAGACTCAGTGTGGTCCAAACAGTCGGGGTTTAGCCCAAATATGTCTGTGCAGACACACACACACACACACACACACACACACACACACACACACACACACACACACACAGGTGACACACCATTTGGAAGCCAAACATGTGCTCTGCCTGTGGTCCTGGATTAAAGCCTCTGTGTGCACAGCTGGACGAGGTGAACTTACGTTGAGTCCTTTCTGGAACAGCGGCGGTCCCATCACGTTGGCCAGCATCCGGATCAGCGCCGCCCCCTGCAGGCGGCCGGAGGAACACACATTCAGAACACGATGACGAGTGAAAACAAGCTGCCTCTGGGTTGTTAACGCGCGTCAAGTCGCTCCATCGGACTCGACTCTTTGCTGAAAGGCTTCACTGGAGTGACACGCCGTCGGCTGTTTGAGGTGACTCACTTTCTTGTAGGCGATCCAGTCGAAGACTCGGTCGATGTCCGCCGCCTGCTCCACTTCCTGGGAGATCGGGTGGGAGGTGCTAAGCCCGTCCAATAGCATCACCTCATGGAGGACATCCGTCAGGAAGCGCTGCTTCTCCTGAACACACACACACACACGTTTGTCTTGGTCATTTAATGAGACACTGCATTGAGTCTTTTCCCACCATGTGGCCAACACGTCCTGAATGAACCTTCTGGACCAAAAGTCAGCCCCGAAAGACTCACAATTACCTGATGGCTAGTGGGGATTTGGCTAGTGGCCAAATCACCAATATTGTTGGGAATTACCAAATTTTTGGGGACCAGAATACGGTAGCTAAGTCACACACATTGTTGGGAAATACCAACCTGATGGGGACCAGAATCTGGAGTTACCAACCTTATGGGGACTATAATCTGGTAGTTAAATCACCAACATTGTGGGGACTTACCAGCCTTATGGGGACCAGAATCTGGAGTTACAAACCTTATGGGGACCAGAATCTGGAGTTACCAACCTTATGGGGACTACAATCTGGTAGTTAAATCACCAACATTGTGGGGCCTTACCAGCCTTATGAGGACCAGCATCTGGAGTTTCCACCATTGTGGGGACTTACCAGCCTTATGGGGACCAGAATCTGGAGTTACCAGCCTTATGGGGACCAGAATCTGGAGTTACCAACCTTATGGGGACCAGAATCTGGTAGTTAAATCACCGACATTGTGGGGACTTACCAGCCTTATGGGGACCAGAAACGTCTCCAGAATGTTCTTAGTAATATCTGGTGATTGGCAGAATCTAGAGTGTGTTTAGATTTTTTTCCCCACAATGTGTGTGTGTGTGCGTGTGTGTGTGTGTTTGTGTGTGTGTGATCTCCAAAAACGTTTAACAGTGATTTTTGGACTTTCAGTGGTTTGCTTTGTTTAAAAAACACATTTTCCAGCTCGGCTGTCGCCAGACTGCAGTTAAGTAATTAAGCAGTTTTGTCAACACAAAGTTGCTCAACAAACAGTAATTCAGAGGAACAGTTGGCTCATTAAGCTTTAGTTGTGTAATTATTCTGGCTCATTTTTAATATTGTATTATTTGTTTTTGTTCTTGTTTCCACTCTTTATCCCTCGTTACCACTGATTATTTCCTTTCCTTATTTCCTTTCCTCATTTTTTTTATCCACTGCATCTGTTCTTTTCCTTCCTTTGTCTTCTCTTCTTTCATCTCGTAATTAAATGTATGTTTCCTCTACTTCTTTCCTCCTTCGTTCCTTCATGATTCCTCCTTCCTTTTCCTTGGTCAGTCTTCCTTCTCTACGTTTCCTCCCATTACTCCTTGTCCTGTTTCCTCTCTCCTCCTCCTTCTCCTCTGCTTTCAGGATTTAATAGACATCTGCAAACACGTGGCGCTGTAACAAGCTCTGTCTAAATTACCCCCGGGATCAGGCTGAATCCGGAGAAGTGCGGCTCGGTCTAATTCATGGATTACAGTGTTTACTATGGAGATTTAGTTTTAATGAACCTCCATCTTGTTAAGCGATGGAATTGTTGGCTCAAGAAGTTTTAGTCGTTAATGAACTGAGAGAACAGGAACTTTTTTTCTAAATTAACAGTATCTGCTGGGATCCGGCTAATTCCTGGTCCGATGTGGTGTAATTCATGGATTAAAGTTGTTAATAAAGTAGATTTAGTGTTAAAAAATCGACATTGAGTCAAATAAAAGTTTCTTGAGAGATTTCAGTTTAGAATCAACGAAGAGACTTTGAGTTTGCGTTGTGCGCCGGGATCAGGCTACTTCCTGGGAGACAACCTCTGTTTTAACTTGCTTTAAATATTCATCTTGTTAACACAATATTTTCTCAAATAGTTTGAACTTAATATAAACAGACCGTGTTCAGAGAGGTCGGTCTAATTATGTGATTTACACACTGTTATCTTTCCTTTGTCTCATTAAAAATCACTGATAAAAAGCTTTGGGTAAATATTTTGCAGCCAAAATCAAATTGTCACCAGGATTTGAAACCTAAATGTTATTATAATCACTTTAATACTCAACTTCTTCCATTAGAAGGGTTGTGTAGAGATGATACTATATATATATATATATATATATATATATATATATATATATATATATATATATATATATATATATATATATATATATATATATATAAGCTAACATTTATCAGTTTTCTTTGTTGCTTTACACAGCTCTTACGTTGGTTTTGTAATGAATACAACACTTAAAAGCATGAGTCAAAGTGCAGGATCATCTGGAGAGATAAAAATAGACTTTACTTTAGATCCTCTATTGTTCATGTGCTGTAATTATAGCCAATGAGTCATCGCACCAGCGAGGGTAGGAGGTACTGAGGGTGCTGTTGGGGAGCGGAGGTTTCTGGAGGTAACAGGAGGTAATTCTAGGTAACTGGTATAGTGATGGAGGGGGGAGGAGGAGGAGGAGGAGGAGGGTGGGGGG
This sequence comes from Clinocottus analis, assembly GCF_023055335.1. Classification (NCBI taxonomy): domain Eukaryota; kingdom Metazoa; phylum Chordata; class Actinopteri; order Perciformes; family Cottidae; genus Clinocottus; species Clinocottus analis. The sequence continues at coordinate 971,094 of NW_027175932.1, forward strand.
TGATGGGGGGGGGGGGGGGGTGAAAGCTGTAAACTGGATTCCAGCTGGCAGCTGAAGCGCCTCCAGCTGGGAGCCGAGCGTCTGAACCACACGATGCGTCAGATAAACGCTTCTGAGATAAATCCAGTTCTTGGCTGACGGGGAGTGAATCTGACTAATTCCTGATCCCTCCTCAAAGGATTGGACTAATTCCTGGGTAAAGACGGACCGCCGCTTTTCCACTTCAGAGCCCGACGAGGCAGACGAGACGCACGCCGGCAGAGGTGTAAACAGATTGCATCATGGGACTGCACCGACCCATTACTCAACCGGTTAATTAGTTCAATGGCATCGTTTGGACCAAACCAAAGTGACTCGGCGAGAGGAAGAAAAATCGGACTCAGTGAGACATCAGCTGTAATTAACAGACTTAAAGTCACCTGGAGGGGTGGGGGTTGGGGGGGTGGAGGAGGGGGGGGGGTCCATCTGGTCCACGGGCCAATCTGGACCAGATGGACCACATGTGGAGGACGACTAACACAACTATGGACGCCCATTTCCACCACACACAAAAAAAATGAGGACCAAAAAAAAAAAAAAAAAATGAGGACCAAAAAAAAATTATAAAAAATGAGGACAAAAAAAAATAAAAATAATTTAAAAAAAAAAAAGACATTTTTTTCCGTTGTCTTTTTTTCCATCGACTTGAAAAAAGGCACGAAAAATAATTGTCCCTAATTTTTTTTTTGTCCTAATTTAATTTATTTTATTTTTTTGGTCCGAATTTTTTTTTTGTGTGTGCCGTGAATGGGCTTCCATACAACACTGCCAGTAGCTGCCTATCTTTTATAGATGGATGGATGGATAAATCGATGGACTCACAACCCTTTGTTTGTGTGTCTGTCGTGGACAGAATGACGCACATGAAACACTCTTTGTGGTCTTTTGTGAGCTTTAGAAGAGACTCCGTTGTGTTGAATCTCGCTCCTCTGAAGGAAGAAGTACATCATGAGGAACTCGAGAGCTCTGATTGGTTCCTTGCTTCCTGTTTGGTGCTTCTTCTCAGGACTTCCTGTGTGTGTTTGTGTTGAAGCAGTTGGCTGAACTCGTTCTGCTTGTCCGGCAGTATTTATTCGGCGGTCCGGTCGCAGCCTCGGCGGCTCCAAACCAATTATTTTTTACGGCGCTCCCTGTGACCATCAGATAGGACGGACGGACCCATCAGGGCCGGTAAAGACTTCCTCCGCCGCCGCCGGCCGCGTGTTCGGCTCATTGTGCGTTTGACACTTTGAATTTTGCTTCGAAACCAAAAAGGCGTGAAAGCTGAAAAACAAGCTGCTGATTTACAACCTTCTGCAAAAAAAGGTTGTTTTCTTCACTCCACTTGCAGCTCGGCGTGTCGGCAGCTTGTAAAACAGCTTCTGGACCCCAGAGCGCCCATCGGCCCTTCATCCAACGTCTTCATCGATCTCCCAAACCCAGCCAGTCCACATATGGGCGTCTGGTGTGATGCAGCAGAAAGAACGGCACATCCTGGGCTAACAAGTTTTCATGTTTATGACACTGTACCGCAGTGAATATGAACATAAACCATCGATATGACTCGAAGGGACTCGAGGGTGACTCGGCACCCCCATTTCTGTAAAAAAACTTTTTTTTTTGTTTCTTTTATGTATATTTTTTTCCCTTTTCTGTGTACTATCATGAATAGATTTTTCACTAACACATATATGAACTTATTATCTATGTTCACAAGGCTTTTCTGTTAATCATAGCTTTTTAAATTATTCAAATTGACCTTCAGTTTGAGGAGATATTCAGAGTTTAGTTGAATGCAAACTATTCGCAATTTTCGCCATTAAATTGGCTGAAGGTAAAAATGTTTTTAAGATAGTTCTAAAACTTTAAGAAGCTGGAGACTAAGATAGTTGTTAGTCTCCAGCTTGTTAAAGTTGTGAAACAATCACAGTAAACATGTTTGTTTTGTGCATCTTGCAGGTGAACTGATGCTCTGTACTTCAGTAATCTTCTTCCTCTGAGGATCACGCGTCACCATCGTGTTTCTCTTTGTGTGAAACTTTACATAACGTGAAGCCGTGCGGTCGCGTCCTGAAGGAGAAAAGTTAAAAGAGTCTTCTGCGTGGGAGGAAGCCCCGCCTCCTCCTGAACCCGTCCAGCTTCTTCCTCGGGCTCGGATCAATACATCACTCCTCCCGCTCTCTAACGGCCGTTTCCTGCAGAAAAATATTCTGCAGAGGATGAAATCTGATTTGTGTTCAGTCAGAGTCAAGCTGAAAACACAATAAAGTCTAATTCAATAACAAGTAAAGTCTTCTGGAAGAGAGCCGCTTCATCCCCGACAGAACCATTCAACGAGAACTTCTGTGAGGAACCGGACTCTAAATCACAGCTTGCTTCCTCCTCTTTGTTCCAGTGATTTCCTTCTAGTGCAGGAGTGTGTTCCACCAGACACACCTTATCTCACACACACACACACACACACACATTTTAAACCCTGGTTCCTGTGGTTCTGGACGCTTTAACTCAAGCAAAGTGTTTCTCCAATATCCGGCGCCGCGATGATGAAGCAGTTTATCTCCAGTGCGGCTTCTTATTTAACAAAAGCGCTGCGGGGAGAGGAAGAACCCCAGCGCCGGAAAATAAACATGAACATGACCCAAGACGTGACGAGGAAGTGAATGTTACGACACTCAGCCAATCGGGTAACGTGTTGCATCATCGCTTTATAAAAAACTATTGTTTTAGTGATTGTTGTATAAATCTGTAAATCATAGTTTGTCTTATGAAAAAAGCCCCAAACTGCTGTATGTGGATGTATTGAACACTATAAGTAATAAACAAGTGAAATATATACTTTGATAGATGAGAAAATTCAAATAGTCCCAATGACCCCAATGGAGCCAATAGGGTTATTGGCCCCATTGGACCCATTAGGGCCAATAACCCCAATGGCCCCAATGGTTCCAATGGTCCCAATGGTTCCATTGGGTCCATTGGGTCCATTGGACCCATTGGACCCATTGGACCCATTAGGGCCAATAACCCCAATGGTTCCAATGGTTTCATTGGACTCTTTTCATGTCCATCTGTGTGTCATCTTCATTTCCTCTTCACCAGTAACATCTGAACAGCATCTCTCATGTGTTCCTTCTATTATAACAACATTATTAAACAGCCCTAGTGGCTGCACAGACACACACTTTTGGTTTGGGGATGATGTTTTAGAGGAAAGGGGCTAAAAATAGGTGTTTTATTGGTTAATTAACAAAGATGTTAATGCTGCTGTGTCTTCAATGTTCCTCAACATGGAAACATGGAGTCTTGTGAATAATTAGAGAATCCTCTAGATGTTTGTGTCTCAGCTGGAGGTTGGCACTCGTTTGAGTCGCTCACCAAAAAAATGGCACCAAAGTTGTTGATTTTGATCCAAAATCGAGGTAAAAAGTAGTCGTTTTTATCTTTAGTTGGAAGTTAGTGGCACATAAAATACAATTTGAAGTGATGTGATTGGACACACCTTAGACGGTATTTAAGAACCTGTATTGCCTGATATCTCTTCTTCCTATCAACCATTGATCTCCATTAAAAGCGTCAATGAGCTTCAAACACACCGCAGTTTACTCACCATATGTGGAAAACAGTCCTCCAAAAATATCCTATTTTCCACAGTGAGCAGCTGTTTATGGGAAATACTTTCTTTAAAACTAAATAACACATTTTTGTTCGCGAACCTCTTCGCTGGGAGCCAATGAGCTCGGGGCTGTGAGCCGCTGACAGGAAGTAGCGACGCATCGAGAGTCGGATTAACACGTCGCTGGTTTGTGTCCAAAGAAATATAGAACAACAGATTTGTTCCAAAAGGTCAGAAAAACACTTTTGTTTTCACTTCTCCTGCTGTTTGTAACAATGCAGATGTTTTTAACGCTTTCTGCAGCAGCAGAACAATGGAGCTCAACGGGCTTTTGTTTTAAATGTACAAGTCCACCAAGAAGCGCCTCCGGTTCCTCTTCTTAATCCTTCTGGAGGAACTTTTTGTTTGCCAAAAAAAAACAACAAAAAAAAACATCACTAATAAAAAGATTTCCTCTTCTTCTGAACTGGTTTGTGTTTCATATCAGTTTGCTCTTTATTTCTTATGAAACATGTTCTTTTCTGTTTTCTACATGTGTATTTGGTGTCTGGAGACATTTAAATGATTTTTAATCCCAAAACAAAATGAAATAAAAGCCTCCAGCTGAACTCATAAACTCTCCTGAAACCAGCAAACCGGACAAAAGACCCAACATGTCGGACACAAAGAGTTAAAGACTGAACAGTAAAGTCCATCGTCTGGAAGAACTCACATGAACTCACCATGTGAACTCATCATGTGAACTCACCATGTGAACTCACCATGTGAACTCATCATGTGAACTCATTATGTGAACTCACCATGTGAACTCATGTGAACTCATGTGAACTCACCATGTGAACTCACCATGTGAACTCATCATGTGAACTCACCATGTGAACTCATGTGAACTCATCATGTGAACTCACCATGTGAACTCATCATGTGAACTCATCATGTGAACTCACCATGTGAACTCATGTGAACTCATCATGTGAACTCACCATGTGAACTCACCATGTGAACTCATGTGAACTCATCATGTGAACTCACCATGTGAACTCATGTGAACTCATCATGTGAACTCACCATGTGAACTCATGTGAACTCATGTGAACTCACCATGTGAACTCATCATGTGAACTCATCATGTGAACTCTTCATGTGAACTCACCATGTGAACTCATCATGTGAACTCATCATGTGAACTCATTATGTGAACTCATTATGTGAACTCATGTGAACTCTTCATGTGAACTCATCACATGAACTCATCATGTGAACTCATCATGTGAACTCATCATGTGAACTCATTAAGTGAACTCATTATGTGAACTCATGTGAACTCTTCACGTGAACTCATCACATGAACTCACCATGTGAACTCATTATGTGAACTCATGTAAACTCGTCATGTGAACCCCTCGTGTGAACTCACCATGTGAACCCCTCATGTGAACTCGTCATGTGAACCCCTCATGTGAACTCTTCATGTGAACCCCTCATGTGAACTCTTCATGTGAACCCCTCATGTGAACTCTTCATGTGAACCCCTCATGTGAACTCGTCATGTGAACCCCTCATGTGAACTCTTCATGTGAACCCCTCATGTGAACTCTTCATGTGAACCCCTCATGTGAACTCACCATGTGAACCCCTCATGTGAACTCTTCATGTGAACCCCTCATGTGAACTCGTCATGTGAACCCCTCATGTGAACTCGTCATGTGAACCCCTCATGTGAACCCCTCATGTGAACTCGTCATGTGAACCCCTCATGTGAACTCGTCATGTGAACCCCTCATGTGAACTCGTCATGTGAACCCCTCATGTGAACCCCTCATGTGAACTCACCATGTTCCACTTGGGGAAGAGGAAGTCGGTGCCGACGTACTCGAAGAAATGAGCGAATCCTTCTTTGAGCCAGACGTCCTCCCACCAGACCGGAGTCACCAGATCCCCGAACCACTGCACAGGAGAGGATGACATCATCAATATTCAGATTAATAATCTGGTGCTGTGTTTAACCCTTTGAACACAGCGTCCCGTTCAGTGTTTTTTGGACCGACTCTGCTTCCTAAGAGGTGAAAGCTTTGCTGGATGGAGTTTATTGTGCTGGATTTCAATGCTTTTAATATTTGTAAAAAAAAGAGGCACTATTAGTGTGTGGGTTGATGTTAGACATGAAACAATATACTTCTTTTTAAACTCTCAAGGACTCATGCTTTATGTTCATAGCTCAGCTCAAAATATGTTTAAAAAGGGTTTTCTGAAAATATTATTAGACGTGGTTTCAATGTTTCATTGTTTCAATGTTTCAATGTCTCAATGTTTCAATGTCTCAGTGTTTTAATGTTTCAATATTTCAATGTTTTAATGTTTCAATGTCTCAATATTTCAATGTTTCAATGTTTCAATGTGTCAATGTTTTAATATTTCAATATTTCCTCTTTAATGTCTCAATGTTTCCTCTTGAAGCTCCGGCTGCTCGGCGGATGACAGCTGATCTTAAAGAAAAGTTTACCTCTAAAATTCACTTTAAACCGTCATTAAAGCAGGAAAGAGACTCGGTGCAGTGGTGTACCTGGGATCAGTGTGTGTGTGTGTGTGTGTGTGTGTGTGTGTGTGTGTGTGTGTGTGTGTGTGTGTGTGTATGTGTTTATATGTGTGTGTGAGTGTGTGGTTCTGTGTATTTGGCAGTGTTCCTGCAGTAAATTGTCCTTCAACTGATCAAAGTCTGGATGTAAAGTAGAGCGCAAGCAAGGCTGGTGAGTGTGTGTGTGTGTGCGTGCGGGTGTGTGTGTGTGTGTGTGTGTGTGTGTGTGTGTGTGTGTGTGTGTGCAGTATTTAAGTCCTCTCTGCATCTCTTCACCCTGCAGTTGAAACCAGTCAGGTTTAATTATGGGCCCACAGTCATTAGTGTGTCCACAGGCAGCGCCGCACACACTCACACTCACACACACACACACACACACACACACACACCGGCAGCCTCACTGGCTCG
>NW_027175932.1:987707-992707 GCF_023055335.1 Clinocottus analis
TGAGGAGTTTTACGAGACGAAGGAGAGCGCTGAGGAGTTTAACTTTAGGAGACGAAGGAGAGCACTGAGGAGTTTAACTTTAGGAGACGAAGGAGAGCGCTGAGGAGTTTAACTTTAGGAGACGAAGGAGAGCGCTGAGGAGTTTATCTTTAGGAGACGAAGGAGAGCGCTGAGGAGTTTAACTTTAGGAGACGAAGGAGAGCGCTGAGGAGTTTATCTTTAAGGAGATGAAGGAGAGCGCTGAGGAGTTTATCTTTAGGAGACGAAGGAGAGCGCTGAGGAGTTTAACTTTAGGAGACGAAGGAGAGCGCCGAGGAGTTTATCTTTAAGGAGATGAAGGAGAGCGCTAAGGAGTTTATCTTTAAGGAGATGAAGGAGAGCGCTGAGGAGTTTAAGTTTAAGGAGACGAAGGAGAGCGCTGAGGAGTTTTACGAGACGAAGGAGAGCGCTGAGGAGTTTAACTTTAGGAGACGAAGGAGAGCACTGAGGAGTTTAACTTTAGGAGACGAAGGAGAGCGCTGAGGAGTTTAACTTTAGGAGACGAAGGAGAGCGCTGAGGAGTTTATCTTTAGGAGACGAAGGAGAGCGCTGAGGAGTTTAACTTTAGGAGACGAAGGAGAGCGCTGAGGAGTTTATCTTTAAGGAGATGAAGGAGAGCGCTGAGGAGTTTATCTTTAGGAGACGAAGGAGAGCGCTGAGGGTTTCCCTGTGAAGTCGTGGCTTCACATGTTTTTGGACACGTGTCATGGTCTTCGATGTGTTTCCAGCTCTCCGGCAGCTTCGTGCCGACGAGCCGCTGAAGAGACGTCGAGACGCTTTGAGCGAACAAGAGAGCTCGTCTGCAGCGAGGAAGACGAGCTGCGCTCATATTTATAGCCAGGAAGTTGTTCACTCTTTATTTGTGGATACGAAGCATGAAAAGTGAAGCGCTTCCTGTTTCGACTCTTCCCTCCTGAACTGTACGGCTCACTGCGCCGCGTAAACGTGTTTATTTTAGTCGCATAATGAGAAAAGTATCCTGTAGCAACGACGTCGTTTAATTAAAGTGAAAAGAAGGAAATGTGTTTTCTTTTCAGGAAAGAAATCACATTAAGAAGCAGGAGGAGAACGAGAAGAGGTGAGAAGGTGAAAATGAGTTTTCTCACTTGAATATAAACCTGGTTGTTTACCAGGAGGAAGAGGAGGAGGAAGAGGAGGAAGAGGAGGATGTGATTCTCTCATGTTAATGAGGGAATCCAGTTCAGGTCCTCATTTAAATTTTAAATCAGATTCTTTTGGCGTTTCAGCCGCTCAGGACGACGTCATCGGTTTCTTTTCAGTTTCTTTTCACGCGTTCAACTGAATCTATTAGAACAGAGCAGAACGTTCAGCAGGAAGGAAAGAGACGGAAGAACCTGAAGAAGTGAAACATACATCTTACAGAAGTCTGCGCTTCATCTGGTGAAGCAAGAAGTTTTGTTTGTTTCTTTGCCAGAAAGACAGAAACCTCGTGGCAACACTTCCAGTCCCAGTTTGTACGTTTCGCCTCAGCTGTCAATCATCTCAGTGAACAACGCCGTCCCTGCGGTTTGACAGCTGTCAATCATCTGATGAGCCGTGTCGCTGGTCGACAGGTAGTGTACTAACACACACACACACACACACGCTGCCAGTGCACGTATTGTGTGATGTATGTTGTGTAACAGCTTGTTTCCATTCACATAGTGTTCATGTAAATGTTGAAGTTTTGCATTCAGGAAACAACCGTTTACACTGATTTCTGAGCCGTTAAAATGTGTTTTTTTGTACGTAGAAACGACTAGAATTGCGATCTGAGTATCGCAATGAGAACTCTTAATATCCAAAATGAGAATATCTCATTTGACGGTTGATTAGTTTTTAAAAAATGCCCCAAATCTGAATCTCCACGTGAAGAAATAATCCAGATTTCTGTTTTCAGAGCTCAGCGGCCTGAAGACATAAACAGCTGCTGCAGAAGGAAAAGTCTCAACAACAAACTTTGTGTTTCTCACTTTTGTCCCAGTTTCACAGCTGCTGGAGAAGTGAGACACGCTGAGAAAAGACACACACACAATAGAAAATGTTCATAATGTATGCTTAAAATGTTGTATATATAACTCTCACTTCTATAAATCAGTACAGAAGAACTCAGATATCGATCTGAGTCTGAACTCAGATGTGAAGGACGAGTCATCGTCACCATGAGTAAACTTTGAAAGTGACTTGTTCAGAGGACCGGAGGCCTCGATGGACTCACTCCATCATCCTGTGGAAGCGTCATGGCGGCTCACAGCTGATCCATCATCCCGCCGTCAGAGTGACAGCGAGCACGTTGATCCTCTACATGTACGAGTCGTCGCTTCAACACATTCCTGTTGTCTCATTGATCGTTAGCATAAGAGCTGTCGCACAAAGCCGACAGCTCTCGAACGTCGAGCGTTTGATTCTCGCATAAAATTTGCTTTATTGAGACGTATTTTGAAAATATCAGTCGGATATCCTGATAATGCTTTCAGTCACATGAACAGATGGAGACAAACAGGACGACTTTTCTGAGCCTCAGTGTGCAGAACAATGCGTCTGTATTCTCTCTGAACGTGGCGTTCTCCATCCGTCTGGTTTCCCTTTGTTTTCCAGCCTGTTTAGACTCGACTGGTTTGGCTGAAGGCCAAAGAAACAAGAAAGATAGTTTATCATATTCATTTAAAATGGCTGCTTAACATTGAACTGATTAGCTCCGCCCCCTCTAACTAGTTAAACACAAGCTTAAACCTTTGGTTGTATAGAAGTCTATGATTCAAGTGTTAAAGCTGTCTATGCTTCATGTGTATAGATGATGCAGCTTTAACACATGAAGCAAAGACTTCTATACAACCAGAGGAGTCGCCCCCTGGTGGTCAGGAGAGAGAATGCAGCTTCAACACATGAAGCATAGACTTCTATACAACCAGAGGAGTCGCCCCCTGGTGGTCAGGAGAGAGAATGCAGCTTTAACACATGAAGCATAGACTTCTATACAACCAGAGGAGTCGCCCCCTGGTGGTCAGGAGAGAGAATGCAGCTTTAACACATGAAGCATAGACTTCTATACAACCAGAGGAGTCGCCCCCTGGTGGCCGCCTGCCATCAATGTTCTTCAGTTTCTCTCCCCGGTAGACAAAATGGTGGAACTTGAAACAACCGTTCAACACTTTTTGCTCGTCTTCGTTGCCAACTCGTTTCCATCGAGAGAAGATTGCTCGAGTTCCAAAAGTCCATCAGAGTTGCCAGATGATAATCATTTGCATATTGGTGACGTCATCATGCATTTATTTGCATAAAGATTAGTCGGCTGCAACGAAAGAGAGACTGCCAAGAGGAGAGAGAGCGAGAGAGAGAGAGAGAGAGAGAGAGAGAGAGAGAGAGAGAGAGAGAGAGAGACAGAGAGAGAGAGAGAGAGAGAGAGAGAGAGAGAGAGAGAGAGAGAGAGAGAGAGAGCCCATGTTGTGAGCTGAGATTACTTTCAGCAGCAAGAATTAATTACAATCCTGTGAATATATTTTCTGATTTCTCGTCAGTATTTGTTGCCACTTTCAGGGTGAGAGCTCTTAAACTGTGAGAGGGAGTTTCCTGCCACAGCGAGGAAACACCGGCTCCATCAGACCCACGAGCTGAAAGACAGACGACGTGAGGAAGAAACATCACGCCGCCTGGGGAACATGGTGACGCCATGACGAGGAACCCAACAAAACACCTTTACTTTCACCTTAACTTTCACCTTTACTTCAACCTCTACTTCCACCTCCACTTCCACCTCCACTTCCACCTCTACTTCCACCTCTACTTCCACCTCAACTTCCACCTTTACTTCCACCTCAACTTCCACCTCAACTTCCACCTCAACTTTCACCTCAACTTCCACCTTTACTTCCACCTTTACTTCCACCTTTACTTCCACCTTTACTTCCCCTCTCGCTGCACGGAGGAGGCGATGTGTTTGCTGTTGGATTTGAGAAGTTGTCAAATATGTCAGTCACATTGCTGGAAGTTGTTGCAACAGCAACTTTCCCTGAAGCATTGAGCGTATTTTAGGAGTCAGTTATTCTCTTCTCGAAGGACATCTCGTCAGTTGTTGTTTTCAAAATTGGCTCCGGAAGAAACTACAGATGGAGTCTAGAATCTGTCCATACAGATATATATATATATATATATATATATATATATATATATATATATATATATATATATATATATATATATATATATATATATATATATATATAGGTCTGTTTCCTGTGGTAACGCCAGCAGATAGAAGCAGTTCTTTCTCAATAGGAGTAATCACATGAGTGATTGACGACAGAATGGATGTAATAATGCGGGTGTGCTTTGTGGCACAGAAACCTCCTGAAGGTTCATTCTGCGGGAAAATGAAACGATTCATTTCATTTTAATTTAAATGTCCCATTGAGTCCGACGTCTCGTTTGCATTTTCCCCTTTGAGCTAAACCAATCACATCGCCTCCACCCAGCCGGCCAATCAGTTCTGCAGTGTGAGCCTCAGTCAGGTGGATAATACGATGTCAGCCAATCAGGTCGGGCATGTGGAGAGGAGGGGGAGGGGGGGGGGGGCAGAGAGCTGGCACGTGATTGGCTGCTGGCTGAGGAGGAAGCGTGTCACAGCTTTGGAATTATGTTTGCAGAGCAACTTCTGTGCTTCAAGATGAAATACATGAGCTGTCTGTCCCGCCTCCAACAGGAAGTGACCATATTAGGACTGTGAACGAGCGACGTAGAGACACTGGCTCTTTAATCCAAATAGACTGTAATTTACTAAATAAACGTCATTAAGTAAATTATGTGACTCCTCTGGTTGTATAGAAGTCTATGCTTCATGTGTTAAAGCTGCATTCTCTCTCCTGACCACCAGGGGGCGACTCCTCTGGTTGTATAGAAGTCTATGCTTCATGTGTTATAGCTGCATTCTCTCTCCTGACCACCAGGGGGCGACTCCTCTGGTT
>NW_027175932.1:995207-997707 GCF_023055335.1 Clinocottus analis
TATATATATATATACATATATATATATATACATATATATATATATATACATATATATATATATATACATATATATATATATATATATATATATATCAGGGCTAAAGCTCTTAGAAACAGAGTCTTCTTCTCTATAAAAATGGGTGATAAGGATAGCGGCTCCCTTCTGCAGGACGGATAGCTGTGTATACACTTATACTTATATGTAAACATATAAATAAACATAAATTTACATATACATGACTCGACCGCGGAGGAGCCGGACAGCGACTTGTGCGATATGACTTCTCTCAACACGGTGCAGTGTTACATCTCAACCTCAAGATATTAAATCCATCTATGTGCAATATCACGTTCTACTTCTCTACTTTATTACCGGACTGTCTTCTCTTTCTGCTCTGCTGGCAGAAAGATTTTCACATTTAGTTTGTGTTCTCTTGCTCATGAATGTTGATCTTCTTTGTTGTTTCCTCCGATGAGACCCTGGATGAGAGTCCTTCGGGGGGACCTCCTCTTCTGGTCTGTGTCTCCGTCACAGTGTCTCTCAGGTGGATTCAGACCGTCTGGTCCTCGCTCGTCTTTCGCTCTTTTAAACGGCCGAATTAATGAAACGCAAACGAGGACGAGACAGGAAGTGAGCGTGAGGAGACCCGAGGCGGCACTTCTGAGCTCCCGATGTCTTTATCACGCCGTGTGACCACTCCGTGAGAGAAGAGATGCTGCGTGGCGGCTTCACCGCGGACCGCTGCCCAAGGTCTCTGTTTTGCTCTTCGGCCACAGATATTAGATTTAATATTGTGGTAAAATACATAAAAACATACAAAAAACAGATTTGTCTTCTTCACCCAGCAGATGGGCTGTTTATATAACTTCTTCTTCTTCTTCTTCTCCTCCGTCTGGTCCTTTTCTCTTCTCGTTCCGTCACAGGACTCACTTCCTTCGCGGCCGCCATCTGTTTCCCTCGGTCATGCCCCCCCCCCCCCCCCGGCATCGGTACCCCGGCATCGCTCTAGTTGGACCAGTCGAGTCCGGTTGAGGCGGTTCACTGATCACACATCTGGATCCAAGTTGTGGAAAAATCAAAGCGAGTGATTTTTGCCGTTTAGCAGGTTGTAACGAGCTGAATAATTCAAATTGTTTTGAGAAAACGATGTTGAAGTATTTTACTCGTTGTTTAAGGAAACGTTGAATTCTCCCTAAACAACTCTACATGATCATTTATTTGAATTTCTTTGATTTTAAACTTCTGTCTGAAAACATGTTTACATGATTTACAAAGAACCTGTTTTATCTTTATGTATTTTTAATAACGGCTGACTTAACACTGCAGCTCTGGTTTGATCCGCTGGTCCACTTCACTCAACACAAGATGCTGGAAGACGAGCTGGAGGCTTTTATTTTTATGGCTGCTACGGTGACACATATAAAGAGATTAAAAGGATATAAATAAGCTTTTAGATATGATTACTTGACACCTATTAAAACTCCTGTCAGCAAAAAAAAAAAAGTGACGTTGGAGCCAGAAAATGTGTTTAACATATTGAGAAAGAGAGAGATATACACGCAGATAGACAGGCTGCAGTTAGACAGACAGGCTGCAGTTAGACAGGCTGCAGTTAGACAGACAGGCTGCAGTTAGACTGACAGGCTGCAGTTAGACAGACTGCAGTCAGACAGACAAGCTGCAGTTAGACAGACTGCAGTTAGACTGCAGTCAGACTGCAGTCAGACAGACAGACTGCAGTTAGACAGACTGCAGTTAGACAGACTGCAGTCAGACAGACAGACAGCAGTTAGACAGACTGCTGTCAGACAGACTGCAGTTAGACAGACAGACTGCTGTTAGACCGACAGACTGCAGTTAGACAGACTGCAGTTAGACCGACAGACTGCAGTTAGACAGACTGCAGTCAGACAGACAGACTGCAGTTAGACACTCAGATGGTTTCTGTCTCCTTTCATTCTCTTGAAGTCTCTGCAAACATTCTCTGTAGAAATAAATTATCCACTTCAAACAAAAACACTGCAGGGAGTCAGAAAGAGCTAATAGAAGATTAATAAGCCCGGTTCATAGTATCACACACACACACACACACACACACACACACACACACACACACACACACACACACACACACACACACACACACACACACGTTAATCTCGTAATTAAACTCAAAATGTAATTTGGCTTCGTGGTTTTATTTTTTATTTAACCACTTCAGTTCCTGAAGTTCCTCAACATTCAAATAAATAAATAAAAACACACATTTGATCACGCGACACATGTCTGTAAATATTACGTCTGTTGGTCCTGAAACAAAAGCAACAATTAATTCATCATAACGTCCTGAGAATGAAGTGAAAACACTTCAGGAGTCTCACTTTTTAATAATCATCCACAAGCCGTGAAATATCAGATTATAGTGCCGTTGAGTGCAGAAAACCTCCAGCATGGACTGTTATTAATGTGATTTAATGCACTTTTATAAGGAATTATA
>NW_027175932.1:1002707-1030207 GCF_023055335.1 Clinocottus analis
AGTATGGAGCCGCCGTCAGCCCGTCAGCGCTCCCTCTTTACTCTGTGAGCTGAGAGGAAACCTTCAACCCGCCGGAATATCACCAATTACTGAGATTACTGTGTCTGAGTTCTGGATTAAAACTCCTGAAGACTCAAAGGAAAAGGTCTTGAAGGACGAAGTGAACGGAGGCGGAGCCTAAACGAACGCTCACGAGCTCACTGCCCTGTTCAGAGTGACGACGTCTCCTTTCCTCAGTGAAGTCCAGGAAAGGAGACGAGTTCACGACATGAGCGAGGGAAGGAAGCTAGTATTCATATTCTGTGTTATCGTATTCATCGAAAAGATGACGATGAAAGTCCTAACGAAGTATTTCACGATCTTTTTAAGAATTTTAAAAGTATTTCACGATCTTTTCCTGACTCTAAAAAACATTTCACAATCTTTTCTTAAACCCTACGAAGTATTTCACGATCTTTTCCTAAATGTAGCGAAGTATTTCACGATCTTTTCCTGAACTTAACGAAGTATTTCACGATCTTTTCCTGAATTTAACGGAGTATTTCACGATCTCTTCCTGAACGTGAAGTATTTCACGATCTCTTCCTGAGGCTCACTCAGTGATGACATCATAGTTTCCCCGTCAGAGCGTCTCAGAGGAGGAAAGCAGCGAGTTCTCACGTTAACGAGACGTTCACAGCATCAATTACATTATCACCGCTTTTCAAGATGATTAAATCTGTTTCCATCGCAGTAGATTGTGAAACAGTTCAGTTGTGGAATAAATAAATGATTTAATGTCTAATTGTGCGTAAAGTTTCCTGATGACGTCGTTAAATCTGATGTCCGACAGAGAAATGAGAAAAAAGACCATTTTGAGATCTTTTTTTTCAACATTTCTCCAGCGTCAGATGTCTGATTCTACAGGAGCAACGTTTCTTACATGAGCCCAAAAAAGAAGTTTTGTGAAGTAAAAACCAAAACAAAAGAGCAGAAAGAAGCTAAAACGCTTCTTTAAAAAACATCCAGACTTTATGGAAGCTTTTTTTTTGTTGCTAAATTCCTGCAAAGACGTCTGGATGAGACGAAGAGCCGAACTCCAGAGAGGCAGCAGACAGCTGACGGCCCGCAGCCCGAGTGTGAGTGTGTGTGTGTGTGTGTGTGTGTGTGTGTGTGTGTGTGTGTGTGTGTGAGTTTAGTCCATCTGTTGTTGTGAGTCGGCCCGAGGCGACGGCATGAGAGAGAGAACGAGACACAAAGAGGGAAAAGAAGTGGAAAGACGAGAAAGAAAGAATGAAAAGATACACAAGGTAGAGGAACGGAGGGGTGTGTGTGTCTGTGTGTGTGTGTGTGTGTGTGTGTGTGTATGTGCGTGTGTGTGTGTGTGTGTGTGGACCTCAGGCGGTGCTGTCTGTGGATCTCAGTGGAGCCCAGATGGAGCCAGGACTCAACAGAACACATTAGTCCACTTGGCGTGTTCACACACACACACACACACACACACACACACACACACACACACACACACACACACACACACACACACACACACACACACATGTATTCAGCTAAATCCTCCTGACAGTTGGGATCACCTGAGCCGCTCGTTCGCTCGGCTGCAGCAAGATTTCTGCTCCGCTGGAACCGTCACATGAAATTATCTACGGAAGCCCAGAGAGGCCATTTATCAGTTCTGTTAGCTCAGTCCATCAGGAGGAGGAGGAGGAGGAGGAGGAGGATGAAGAGGAGGAGGAGGAGCAGGAGGAGGAGGAGCAGCAGCAGGAGGAGGAGAAGGAGGGGAGGAGCAGGAGGAGAAGAACAAGAACAAGAAGGAGGAGGAAGAGGAACAGGACGAGGAGCAGGAGGAGGAAGAGGAGCAGGAGGAGGAGGAAGAGGAAGAGAAAGAGGAGGAGGAGGAGGAAGAGAAAGAGGAGGAGGAGGAGGAGGAGGAGGAGGAGGAGGAAGAGGAAGAGAAAGAGGAGGAGCAGCAGCAGGAGAAGGAGGAGGAGGAGGAGGAGGAGGAGGAGGAGGAGAAGAACAAGGAGGAGGAAGAGGAGGAGGAGGAAGAGAAGAACAAGAAGTTCAAAAGTGAAATAAAGGAACGTGACAAAGTACAAGTGTTGTACTTTTGAGTACATTTGAGGTACTTGTACTTTTCATTTTCTGTTATCTTCTACCCTACATCTCAGAGGTACTTATACTTGTTACTGTACTACATATTAAAGGTACATGTTGTACTTTTTACTGTTTATATTTTGCATCAAAGACTCAGGAAATTATTTGTCGTTAAAAACATTTTGAGTAAAAACTTCTTCTCTGAATGAGAAGAGAGTACTATCAAAGTATTGTACTAGTACTTTTACTGCAGTCTGAGGATTATCTACGTTTAAACTGAAGAACACGCGTCATGACCAACAGAAGGAACCAAAGCTGGGGTCCTGTTCTGGTTCTAGTCCTAGTTCTGGTTCTGGTTCTTTTTCTCATTCTGGTCCTGGTTCTGGTTCTAGTCCTGGTTCTGGTTCTAGTCTTGGTTCTGGTTCTGTTTCTTTTTCTCATTCTGGTCCTAGTTCTGGTTCTAGTCTTGGTTCTGGTTCTGGTTCTAGTCTTAGTTCTGGTTCTTTTTCTGGTCTTGATTCTGGTTCTGGTTATTTTTTTGGTCCTGGTTCTGGTGCTGTTCTGGTTCTGGTTCTGGTCTTGGTTCTGGTTCTGGTTCTAGTCTTGGTTCTGGTTCTTTTTCTGGTCTTGGTTCTGGTTCTGGTTATTTTTTTGGTCCTGGTTCTGGTCTTGGTTCTGGTTCTGGTTCTGGTCTTGGTTCTGGTTCTGGTTCTGGTCTTGGTTCTGGTTCTTTTTCTGGTCCTGGTTCTGGCCCTGGTTCTGGTTCTGGTCTTCGTTCTGGTTCTGGTTCTAGTCTTGGTTCTGGTTCTGGTTCTTTTTCTGGTCTTGGTTCTGGTTCTGGTCCTGGTTCTGTTCTCCCTTCAGAGCAGTGAGTATGTGTGGAAACAAAGTTCTGCCGTCAACAAACGAATCACGAAGATTCATGTCAGGAACATTTAGAAGAAGAAGAAGAAGAAGAAGAAGAAGAAGAAGAAGAAGAAAAAGAAGAACGATGTTTTCTTAAGAGGCATGTTTTTTGTGGCCATTTTAAGTACTTTACATTGTAAGTACTTAACATGTAAAGTACTTAACATGTAGAGTACTTCACATGTAAAGTACTTCACATGTAGAGTACTTAACATGTAGAGTACTTCACATGTAAAGTACTTCACATGTAAAGTACTACATGCTGCACGGCGTTTATCGTTGTTGGGTCGAGGCCGACGGACGCGCCGCCTCCAACGGGACCAGAACCATTTTATATTGACGAGATTCTTGTTTCCTGCAGCGACGGTACTGTCTCTTTAAATACACCGCTCTGCTCCTCTCTCTCTCTCTCTCTCTCTCTCTCTCTCTCTCTCTCTCTCTCTCTCTCTCTCTCTCTCTCTCTCTCTCTCTCTCTCTCTCTCTCTCTCTCTCTCTCTCTCTCTCTCTCTCTCGGGAGCTCGATGCCCTGCATGACAACAGATGGAGCCCTGAGGCGCTGGGACCCCACACACACACACACACACACACACACACACACACACACACACACACACACACACACACACACACACACACGTTGGCATCGTTGGGATGAGAGGAAAGCTGTGGTAAAGGCTGATGTCAACATCAGTATGAATGCACACACACACTCTCACAGAGCCCGTGGTTATGTGGGTATATGGAGATGAACACACACACACGCACACGCACACACACACACACACGCACACGCACACGCACACGCACACACACACAGAATGCATTCAGTCACGGCTCACACAGAGAAACAGGAAACATCTGACTAGATTCAAACAGAAAGAGAGATCCAGCGTCCTCACAGAGGCTTCGCTCTCTTTGCGTTCATGTGTTCACACGTTTGGGTTCGGAGCCAAACTAAAGTTCTGAGCGTGGGGTCGGAGCCCGTCGGGGGATTTTTTTGGACTTCTGTTTTGCAAAACACCGGCGTCTTCGTCTTGCTGGGCTCCAGCTGTGTGACACAAACACATCTTCTCTTTTCATTCCTTCTGCATCAACTCGCTTCATCGCCTCCCGCCGGACCCCCGAAACAGCACCCGGGCATGCTGGGAGCTGTAGTTCCTCCCGCCGGCACCGCGGCCCTCGAACAACAAGTCACGTGATCTCAGAGAGGAAACCGAGAAACTGAGAGTTTTATCGTCCTGAGAGACACTGAGGTCGACCTCCATGGCGCTCAGTGAGGCTCGAACGGTGGAAACAGAACCGATGGAGAGAGAAAACATATATAACCATGTTTTATCATTTAAAGTACAATCTGGATTTAAAGAGACAGAACTGTGCAAAAGGACTTGAGGAACTATGAGTCGCTATGAGGAAACAACGTAGCCAACAACGTAGCAAACAATGTAGCTAACAACGTAGCCAACAACGTAGCTAACAACGTAGCCAACAACGTAGCCAACAACGTAGCCAACAATGTAGCAAACAATGTAGCCAACAACGTAGCCAACAACATAGCCAACAACGTAGCCAACAACGTAGCCAACAACATAGCAAACAACGTAGCCAACAACGTAGCCAACAACGTAGCAAACAACGTAGCCAACAACGTAGCCAACAACGTAGCCAACAACGTAGCAAACAACGTAGCCAACAACGTAGCCAACAACGTAGCCAACAACGTAGTAAACAACGTAGCCAACAACGTAGCCAACAACGTAGCAAACAACGTAGCCAACAACGTAGCCAACAACGTAGCCAACAACGTAGCCAACAATGTAGCAAATAACCCAAAAAAACAACGTAGCAACAAAAAAGCGGTGACAATATGACGGAGAGCGACAGTCAGCAACAAGGAGCATCTCAACGTGAAAAGCAGATAAATAAAATAATGTTTTCATGATTTAAAGGACACTCTGAATTTAAAGAGACAGGAGTCTCAGAGGAAGAGGACTGGAGGAGCTCTGCGTCGCGGCGCATGGCCGCCGCTTCATCCTCTGAGTGTTTCAGGAGGTTCAGTCCTGTGATTCCAGGCTGCAGCGCGACACACAGACGTCTGTTTCTGCTGCAGAGCCGCTGAACCAGGAAGTCAGCGTCTCCTCCGCCGCCCGAGGCGCCGCGACACCCGGCCCGAGGCCACGAGGCCACGAGGCCCCGAGGCCCCGAGGCCCCGAGGCCCCGAGGCCACGAGGCGGCAGAGGAACGCCGGCTGTGAACAACCGGCCGAGCTCAATGACGGGGCTCATCCTGCAGCTCCACCCGTCTGTCTAGATTGACGTTCTGGCCCCGGCGTGCGCAGGAAGCGGCTCGGGGGGATTCGTCGTGGGAACAAACTCCAGTTCGCTGAACTCAGCCGAGCTTTGAGCAAATGTTGACTCCTGGATTTAGATCAGCCGACCGACTCTGCAGCGTCGTCCACCAACGAGCCGAACCGCTGCAGGCGAGTCGGCCGGCAAAGCTACTGCCGAGTAATTTCATGGTGCTGGAAATCCCTGGCGGAGGCTTACCACTAAATCACTGCTTCATCATCATCATCATCGTCCTCGCAGCATTTTGGATAAACGGATAAAACGCGTCACGGGAGCACGAGCAGAGGACTCGTACTGAACCGAGCTTCTGGTTCTGGAAGACGTCAAAACCTCGCAGACCTTTTATGAGATCGTAGCAAGTTGACACAGGAAGTGACATCACCTTCCGCTCGGCGCGGAGCGGCGTTTAAATGCGGCTCGTACCGGCGTCGGGGAGGAAGCGGATGTGAGTCTGATCCTGAGCGCTTTGGAAACAAACAGGAAGCTTTTGGCTGAAAGTGAGTTCCTAACGTGACGGATGGATGTGGACAGGAAGGAAGTAAACAACGTCAACAATATGGAGCTCGCTCGGCCCGCGGAGAGAGAGAGGAAAGGAAACGCGGCGCTAATTGAAAGTGGCGGGACGGAAGTGTCAAACACAAACAATTATGAAGACAGGCGACGCGTCGGGAGATGAAACTGAAGCCGACACGACGAGTCAGGAGAGGAGAGAGGAAGGAGACGACCAGAACCAGCCCAGAACCAGGAAGAACCTTCAGGAAACTGGACAGTTTCCACATGTTACTGACACTTCGACTCCTTTTAACACTTCAACTTTAGCTGCTGTAAAACAAACAGCAGCCGCTGAAGGTTGCAGGAAAAGAGCTCAGAGAGTTCTGCTGGCCTGAAGACGAGAAAACGCTTTGATGAACCCAACGAGCTCCAAATGAAGCACAAAGAGACGATGATGATCCAGGAGAGAGAGGAGAGAACATTAGGCTCAGCGGGGAGGAGGAAGAAGAAGAAGAAGAAGAAGAAGAAGAAGAAGAAGAAATGAAGTTTGTGAGACGATTATAATATATTTTCATCATCATTATTCCATCGGGTGATTGAGCGATCAGGCGACAACTGACCCTCAAACCATCGACACAACTTCTTATACACAACAAGACCGAGAAGAAGAAGAAGAAGAAGAAGAAGAAGAAGAAGAAGAAGAAGAAGAAGAAGAAGAGCAGGACTCACCTAGCTTGGGCAGTGAGTACTGGACCTTGAAGTAGTCCTGGTAGAATCCCAGCAGCCTCTTGGTGATGTGCAGCCCGTAGTCTCCGGCGCCGCTGGCGATGGCGTCGGGCCGAGCGTACAGACGGATCTGGAACAACAAGGAGGCAGAAAGACGATGTGAATGAAGTCACGGACACGGCGAGAGGAAGCGGGATTAGATTCTCGGCGGAATGGAGTTCAGCCAAGTTCATCGCGCGGAGAGGGAAACCACGTTTGGCGACGTTGAGGTGGAACCCACGAGGAGAGCGACGGCACAGCGAGTACGAGCAGACGCTGAGATCAGCTCCTCTTCCACGCCGCAGAGACACAAAATTAAATTTCAGTTCCATGTTCGTCAAAATGTACACGGAGTGAAAGCAGCGGAAGCGAGCCGGCGCGAGCGGGGGTCGAGTCCTGGGAGGCGATGAGCGGATCGAGACCCGGCTCGGGTCGACGGCGAGGTTCAAACAGACGCTCGACTGCCAGGAGAAAAACAACAACAACAACAACAACAACACAAAACTAATGAAAGTTTTCTACTTGAGGTCCAGACGCTGGGCGCCAACCGTTCAGTTCAGACGACTCTGACAAACGCTTCATTTCAACAGCATCGTCCCGCAGTAGATCATACCGTCACAACACACACACACACACACACACACACACACACACACACACGAGAACTCGTCAACACCAATCACTGATCCGTACCACCAGGTCACGTGACCTCGCTGAAAGGCCGTCTGTCGGGTGTGAAGATGTTTGAACTCGCTCTCAGACCTCGTGGTCTTGGTCCGTTGGTTGCGGTGAAACCAAGATGGCGACGACCGCGACACGCCTTTAACACGCCAGGCCACAAAAGGAGGGCGAGCGGCTGCAGCTTTTAACGTCCGTCTGAGAAACTTTTGCAGAAGCTGAAAGAAGATAAAAGTGAAGGCAAAAGGTTCGGGGTCGATATGTTTTAAACGGCTTCGCGAGCAGCTTCGCGTTTGTTGCCGCGGCGTCAATCTGCCAGAAACGCTTCACTCCAGTGACTCCGAGTGATTCTTTTAAAGTGAAGTGATTCTCTTCAGCCTGAAGACGGACAGACGGACGGACAGCCGCTCCGTCTGACGCCGCTCTGCTAATAAAATAAAAATGTTTCTGGGCTAAAAGCAATTTGGCAAGTTTGCAGGAGAAAATGAGCTCAGCTTGCTGCTGTCTGGAAAATAGAGACCCAGAGTCTGTGGTCAGCTGTTCCCCACACAGACACACACACAGACACACACACACACACACACACACACACACACACACACACACACAGCGTGTTCATTATTCTGTAGAAGAGATTACGGGAGATTTTAGCTGATTTTAGTTATTTTTTACGTAAAGATGGATTCATGAAGCGTCTGCAAGAGCCTACGGCTAACGTGTAAAGCGTCTGCGGCTAACGTGTAAAGCGTCTGCGGCTAACGTGTAAAGCACCTTTAGCTAACGTTAATAGCGGCGGCTAACGCATGAAGCAAAAAAGAACCAGACGTACATCTCTTTAAATCTGAGTCTGCAGCGGTGAAGGAAACAAAGTGTGTGTCTGGACAGCTAAAGAAGTGTGTGTGTGTGTGTGTGTGTGTGTGTGTTGGATGGTTTTACTGTCAGAGAGACTAACCACCTCACTGTCAGCTGAAGGACGACAGATACAAGCTATTAAACACACACACACACACACACACACACACAGATATACACACTCACGACTCATATCATTTTTCACACACAGATGCAAGTGGGTGGACACACACACACATATACGCTATGATGTAATGCTGCTGTATCACTGCTGTCATTTCTCACTCTCTCTCTCTCTCACACACACACACACACACACACACACACACACACACACACACACACACACACACACACACACACACACACACACACACTATTGTCCCAGTAATGTCACTCTTCTTCTCTTCTCTCTCAGTTTCACTTCCACTCTAATAAACTCTGTTTTCACTCAGCTGTGAAAACATATCGGCGCCCGTACAGTGTGTGTGTGTGTGTGTGTGTGTGTGTGTGTGTGTGTGTGTGTGTGTGTGTGTAGGTAGTATTAGTACATGTTGTAGTAGTACAGGTTGTATTAGTACACCCCTGCAGGAGAATAAACTGCAGTTTTTGTGACTGCAATAATATCAATAATATGCTAATAAATATACTGATATTGATAAATATGCAAACTTCGTCCACAAAATGCTGAATCTCTGCCAATGTTGTGTCACAATACTCTTCCTCCTCCTCCTTTCCTCATCTTCTCCTCCTCCTCCTCCTCCTCCTTGCTCCTTCTTCTTCCTCCTTTCCTCCTCTCTGTTTCCTAAGCAGCACTGATTTTCAATAAAAAATTCTAACTTTTAAAGCCCTCTTTCTCCTCCTCCTCGTCCTCCTCCTCCTCCTCCTCTTCTTCCTCTTCTTCCTCCACATTCTCCTCCTCCACCAGAACTCATCTCCAGTGACTATCCGCTCGGGGAGCGAAGGCTTTATTGAAATCGAGGCGGCGACCGGCAGCGAGCCTCTGAATGGAGAACCGTCTCCTGAGGATTCCTGAGAGCGCCTCCGGTCCCGTTCTGCAGGTGAGGAGGGAACCGTTCTCCAGGTGTGTGACGTCCTCACTTCAAAGCACCATCACACACACACACACACACACACACACACACACACACAAACACACGCGCAGACGCTCACAATGTGTCTCCCGGGACTGAAATGTGCCGTTTAAAAGCCGACCTAAAAAAGCGCGGCGGCACGGTGGATCAGCGGGTCGCCGCCGCTCGCCAAAAGAAAAGAGATCCCGGGGGTTTGAAACCCACGAAGAGCCGCCCGAGTTCCATCGGCGGAAACTTCAAATTGCCCGTCGGTGCGTAAGCGAGCGTGAAAGCTCATCGGTCGCGTCAACCTCACCCAATGCATGCTGGGAGTCATCCCCCCCTCCCGTCTCTCTCTCTCTCTCCCGCTAAGCTGTTTAGAAAATAGGAGGAATATTTCAATCCCAGTAACATCCATCGCCTTCGGGATGTCGCCTCCGATCACGGGACGCGGCATCGAGCCGCCGGCGCTTTGTCCAATCCATTCCCCCAAAGCGCAGGAATCCTGTGCTCGCCGCGTTGAGTCCAGTTCAGAGACGCGGCGCCGAGAACTCACCGGGATGAAGAAGAAGAAAAAACCAACCCGAGCCGCAGAGATTATGAATTCTATAACGGAGCCGAGGAACCAGAATATTTCCAATTGGAGGCGACGCAGCGGGAAGCGGTTCCGAGTTCAAGTCCCTTTGAAAAGAAAGTGAGAAGAGAGGGAAGAAGGAATCGGCCTCAGCAGACGTTCCCATAGACGTGCATGGAGAGAAAGAGACCAACGAGTTGTATTCTCTGAAGTTCAAACCGTAACTTCCTGCAGCGCTTCATGAGCTCTGTGCACATGCAGGAGGCTTCTGTTGTGTCACATGACCTCCGAAAACAACATGCTCATGTATTTATATGATGAGTTTAACCGTTAACTGAGCGATTGTTGTGTAAAACTGTAAATTATTGCTTGTTTAATGAAAGAAAAGTCCAACATCTGGATGTATTGAACACCAGAAGTAATATACAAGTGAAATATATGGTTTGGTACATGAAAAAAATAAAATACCATTCAAATAGTCCCAATAGACCCAACGGAGCCAATGGACCCAATAGAGCCAATGGAACCAATGGACCCAATGGAACCAATAGAGCCAATGGAACCAATGGACCCAATAGAACCAATGGACCCAATGGACCCAATGGACCCAATAGAGCCAATAGAACCAATGGACCCAATAGAGCCAATAGAACCAATGGACCCAATAGACCCAATGGAACCAATGGACCCAATAGAACCAATGGACCCAATGGACCCAATGGACTCAATAGAGCCAATGGACCCAATAGAACTAATGGACCCAATGGAACCAATGGACCCAATGGACCCCAATGGACCCAATAGAACCAATGGACCCAATGGACCCAATAGAGCCAATGGACCCAATAGAACTAATGGACCCAATAGAGCCAATCGAGCCAATGGACCCAATAGACCCCAAATGGACCCATTAGAGCCAATGGACCCAATAGAACCAATGGACCCAATGGACCCAATAGAGCCAATGGACCCAATAGAACTAATGGACCCAATAGAGCCAATGGACCCAATAGACCCCAATGGACCCATTAGAGCCAATGGACCCATTAGAGCCAATGGACCCAATGGACCCATTAGAGCCAATGGAGCCAATCTGAATGGGAACAACATCTCACATGTGTACCTTTTATTATAACACAACATTATTCAAACAGCCTTAGTGGCTGCAGAGACACACACTTTTAGTCTGGGATGACATTTAGAAGAAAGGCCCAACAAGAAATCAGTTTGAGTTCTGTGTACTTGGCTTTATTTATTAAAGGGCTGTTAATGAAACACTGTTTTCCATGTGAAGTCTTTTTGAGGAGGTGACGGTGTGATTCCCCTCTGAACTGCTGGAAAGCTATTAATGTGAAGCGGATTAACCACGCAACAGCGGCAGCAGCGGGGAATTATCACAGCAGACTGAAATAAAACACACGGTACTTGTGAAGCCAAAACATTAGAGAGGAACGTCTCTCTGAAGCCGCCTGCGTCTAATTAATTTACAATAAAGGGAAATAAATCCCTGTGAGAACGTTCAATGACCACAATAACTGTCCATCACAACTTCATGAAGCCATAAACCAGACACGTTAATGAAATGCTCTCTGTGCGCCAGTGATACCACCACAGGCTTCAGAGCTACGCCAAGACTCCTCTGGTTGTATAGAAGTCTGTGCTTCATGTGTTAAAGCTGCATTCTCTCTCCTGGCCACTAGGGGGCGACTCCTCTGGTTGTATAGAAGTCTATGCTTCATGTGTTAAAGCTGCATTCTCTCTCCTGACCACCAGGTGGCGACTCCTCTGGTTGTATAGAAGTCTATATAAGTGACTCTACTTCTTGATCTATTCCCTCAGTAAACATTGTAAACATGAGTTTATGTCTGAATCTCTAGTTTCAAGTCTTCTTCTATACAGCACGATGCTCATTTAGAGTCAAACAGACTATAAAGCAGGGGCGCTTTAGGGGCGGGGCTACAAGGTCACTCCCTGTCCACTGGTTGTATAGAAGCCAGGAGTGTCTGAGCAGCGGCAGCGACTGGCGTCAGCTTCCAGTCCAGATGCTTGATGTCATTTCAAGAGGTCTTTTCTCATCAGAAACAACTGAATTAGTCCGACCGGCCGCTCGGGAAATCAAGAGCGGACATTTTCTCCTTCAGAGCCGAACGATATTCAAACTTTTTGACAGTCGCGGCACGAAACGAGCAGATAAACGCACAAATATTACAGTTTGCTCTTCTCTTCTTGCTCCCCTTCTCAAATCAATTCAAACATCACCCCCCCCCCCCCTCTTGTTATCTCTCCACTCGTCCGTGACATCGCTCGCTCGCATTGTGTCGCCCCGTCCGTCGCCCTTGGATGATGGATCATGAGGGTGATGGACGCTCGGGCTCGCCGCGATAATTTGATGGATGGTTTAGCGGCCGATAAGAGCGCCGCGGCGGAGAGAGCGCGACCGACGCCGTAACACTCTCTCTCTCTCTCTCTCTCTCTCTCTCTCTCTCTCTCTCTCTCTCTCTCTCTCTCTCTCTCTCTCTCTCTCTCTCTCTCTCTCTCTCTCTCTCTCTCTCTCTCTCTCTCTCTCTCTCTCTCTCTCTCTCTCCCTCCCTCCCTCCCTCCCTCCCTCGTTCTTGGGCCTCGACTGAGATCTACAGACTTTCAGACGGCCGGCGCTCCGACTCCGAAACGGACGGCGCTGACCCGCGACGGCGGCGTCCAGCGATGCGCTCGGACGGCGCCGATGAAGAGCGACGGGCCGTCAACGCCCACGACGTGACAAACGAGATGATCGACGACGTCGAGTGGAACCGAGAGACAAAGTCCTCGGATCTCCTTCTGTTAAACACTCAGGATCTCACATTCAGCTTCTTATGAAACACTCATGTGCTTTACATCTATATATTTATATAGATATATATGTATATAAAACAATCTCCGCTCTCTATACAATGAAGCACCGTTGTCTTAAGGGTGTAAAGTGATAATAAGGTCCAATAGAAAGATTTAAACAGGATTTTTTGTGAAATCTCTTGTGAAAACATAACTTTACCAACTGTTTTCTGCCGGAAATGTGTTTACAAAAAGGTCTTATGTTCACAAAAGTAGTGAAATACATAAATACAAAGGTAGATAAATGTAAATAAATGACTAATACCAAATTGTGTATCATCGTTTATTGAGTGGATGTGTTGTCTGTCACTACTGTCATGAGATGAAGTGACTTCAAGACTCAGCGTCATGGTGTGTAAATGAAATATGAATATTACAACAGTTTGTGTTTGGTTTGGAAAGGCGTGTTTTTTGCAGTGTAAAGTGGGCGGGTCCTTATTTCCTGAGTGTTCATTGGTCAGTTTCACACACACAATGTCGACGGACACACAAATGGACAAATCACGGTGAAAAGCGAAGCTCGACACAAACGTCTCGGCTCAGAGCTCCTGAGAGAGTCACGAACGATCTCACGAGATCGAACACGGAGGTGAAGAGTCTGAAAACACTGGTGCTCCATATATATATATATATATATATATATATATATATATATATATATATATATATATATATATATATATATATATATATATATATATATATCGTGGCTGCAGAGACACACTTTGAGTTTGAAAAGGACACAAACTTTCACTTAAAATAGTCTCATAAGAGAAATGATGTAAAAGTGACCTTTATCTTTTTAAAATCAGTGTTTTATCACTATGGGACATTATTGTGACCTTTATTATCATTATGGGATGTAAATGTGACATTTAATACAATTAAAGACACATAAAGCTGCGTTCTACCTGATGAGGCCGAGAGCAACGCAACCATGTCAGGAAGTGATGCGACAAGTCTTTGTTTGAACAAAGTTACACTAACAACACAACTGTGTGGTTGTTTTGTGTCTCTTTCTGCTTATTGTGTGTCTCATTGTGGGTTTTTGGTGTCTCTTTGTAGTTGTTTTGTGTCTTGTTGTACAAATGTTGTGTCTCTTTGCGATAATTTTGTCTCTTTGTGGTTAGTTTGTGTTTATTTGTGTTCATTTTGTGTATATTTGTAGTTAACTTGTGTCTCGTTGTGGTCATTTTGTGTCTCTCTGTGGTCATTTTGTGTCTCTTTGTGGTTGTTTGTGTCTCTCTGTGATCATTTTGTGTCTCTTTGTGGTTGTTTGTGTCTCTTTGTGGTTGTTTGTGTCTCTTTGTGATCATTTTGTGTCTCTTTGTGGTCGTTTGTGTCTCTGTGATCATGTTGTGTGTCTCTGTGGGATATCTATAAATTACAGCGTTTGCAGCGCGCGTGTCTTTGTGTCTTTGTCCTTTGTGTGTCGGGTTAGAGTGTTGCACAACCCGGTGCCGGCTGGCAGGTGAAGTGAAGCAGGAACCAGCTGAGCGCTGCAGACGGAGCTTCATGGATCCAGAGCGTCTCAGCGGGTCCTCACTCCTTTGTTTGTTTGTTTGTTTGTTTGTGTTGTTGTGTGTCTGTCTCTCATCCTCCCTGAAGGAGAAGAGTCTCATTACAGGAACAAGAAGCTCTCAGAGACGCTGATGCCGACAGAACAACAGGAAGCTTCTGGAAGAAGAAGAAGAGCAGAGAGTCCTGCTCACCGGGTTCTGATCAGAACCATCAGAACCGTCACAAACGTTAAAGACGTTGCTCCTGATTGTCCACAGGAAGTAGAACATGAGTCACTTCCTGTTTCTATTGTCTGTGGAACATCCAGATGAACTAAACTGCAGCGTCAGACGTTTAGATTCTGACCAACAACTTTGTTCTTCTGGAACGTGAAAACATCAAAAGCTCCATTGATCCCAGAACGTTCCGGAGTTCTGTATGTTGTTGGTTAAAAGACCAGAGAGGCTGCTGAGCACAGACACACACAGACCTACATCATGACTCTTAATGCTGTGAGTCTCTTTGTGGTTGTTTTGTGTCTCTTTGTGGTTGTTTTATGACTCTTTGTGGTTGTTTTGTGTGTTTTTGTGGTTGTTTTATGTCTTTTTGTGGTCGTTTTGTCTCTTTTTGTCGTTGTTTAATGTCTTTTTGTGTTTTTTATGTCTTTTTGTTGTTTTGTGTTTTTTGTGGTCGTTTAATGTCTTTTTGCGGTCGTTTTGTGTCTTTTTGTGATTGTTTTCTGTCTTTTTGCGATAATGTTGCATCTCTGTCAATGTTTTTCGTCTCTCTGTGGTTGTTGTGTGTCTAATTGTGTTTGTTTTGTGTCTCTTTGTTGTTGTTTTGTGTCTCTTTGTGGTCATTTTGTGTCTCTTAATGGTTGTTTTGTGTCTCTTTGTTGCTGTTTTGTGTCTCTTTGTGGTCATTTTGTGTCTCTTAATGGTTGTTTTGTGTCTCTTTGTTGCTGTTTTGTGTCTCTGTGGATGTTTTGTGTGAACATGTTCCTGCCCTACTGGAGGAAGCGTCTCGTGTCGCCTCGTGTTGTCGAGCAGCAGCAACACGTTGACTTGTGGACTCTGGTCTCTTCTCTCTCGAGCGTTGCAGTCGTTTAGTTTCCACATTGCAGGATCTGCAGGTTCAGGTTCTCAGAGCAGAAACACGAGTTGCTTCGTTCCTTTAACGCTGCTCAGGAGGATGAATGAGCTCTGCAGAGGATGGAAGGGTGTTTTATTTCCTTATTCCATCGTATGAAGCGGTTCCTCTCGGAGGAGGAGGAAGAGGAGGAGGAGGAGGAGGAGGAGGAGGAGGAGGAAGACGGAGCGACGGGAGGATCGATGTTCATGTCAGAGGAAGCCGCTCTGCAAACAGACAGCAGCGTCTCCGCCGCCTTCAGGCTCACGCTCAGGTTTCAACATGAAGCGACGCTGCAACACAGAGCGGCAGCGAGGGCACGAGCTGCATCCTGCATCCTGCATCCTGCATCCTGCTTCCTGCATCCTGCATCCTGCTTCCTACTCTGTGAACATCTGTGTGACATGCAGGGAATCACCGGCGGCTGTGATTCACAGAACGTTACCATGAGAAATGAAGGTACGATGGATGTAGAACATCACCGGATTGGATTTTGCAACCAGTTGAGACAGTTTTTTTTAAATATTTTGATGTATTTCCATTATCAGTGCAGTGTTTAGTACATTAACATTGATATAATATGTTTTTTAGAAGGAGTAAATGCAGAGATTACTATATGGGCTGTATATAAGATATCATATCGTCGCTGTCAGAGAAGCTGAATGTAACCTGCTTGATTTAACGCTTTCTTCCTGCTGTGATTTAACAGTTTTTCCTGTAAAATCGACGGAGAGTTTTTTACAGTGTAGAGTTCTTCAGACAGCTCGATGTCCCTCGTCTCCACGCGGCGTCTTGGCGGCGTGTCGGCTGTCGGCCAGCGGGCGGCTCGGCCTCGTTCACGTGGCGTTGACGAGAGGCCGATCTCCAGCTCTTCATCTTTCGGGACGACGTCTTCATCAGCGACGTCGCTTCATCCTTCTTCCTCGACAACGCGGCGATGAAGCGCTTCGTGTCGTTCATTAATCTGCTCTCGTAATTTGCTTGATGGGATTTGATTCAGATTTAATTTGGCGGTGGATTCGGGTTCTTGGCTTCAGGTCCGTCTGGAGACTCAGACGAGATGAACACGACGGTTTAGAAATGTATGAAAATCATTTAGAGCATCCAAATCCAGGAGCGAGTCGACACGTCAGGAAGCAGATTACAGATTAAATCTGTTTTCACTGTCACATCCACAGATAACAGACAGTTATGATGCACAATGAGAAGATCATTGAGCTCACACAGAAACACAACGATAAAAAATAAAGAACAAAGCACAAAATATAAAATATATATCAGCACTGAAATATGACAATAGTATTGCATGGAGAACACAGGGAGAACACATGGAGAACACATGGAGAACACATGGAGAACACATGGAGAACACAGGGAGAACACATGGAGAACACATGGAGAACCTTCATGTCTCTCAGGTTCATCCTGCAGAGTTGTGAGCGAGTGAATCAGAACATTTCTCTCTAATCTCTCTTATTTTAGAGAACCATCAGTGAAGTAGTTTCTGCTGGGAAACAGGAGAACCTCCTGAAATACTGGAGAACCTCCTGATATCCTGGAGAACCTCCTGATATCCTGGAGAACCCAGGAACCCATTATGTGTGTTCATGTGTTTTATATTCGTCTATAGAGACGTTGTTCTAGAGATGTGACCCGCATGCAGAGCGGTTCCGTCCTCCATCACGGATCTGTTCCTGAAGGAACCGCAACGACAAAACACTAAAGAGAAGGAAGGAGCAGCGCGAGCAGGAGAACATGACCTGCAGCGTGGAACGTCACAGAGGGAAAGAAAGACGCTTCACACCAAGAAATGAACACCAGACGATTATAATCTGTTAATATCATCATTATTCTATCGGATTATTGAGCGGTGAGGCGACAACTGACCCACAAAACCATTGACACGCAACAACACAACAAGACCAAGAAGAACCACAGAAGAAGAAGAAGAAGAAGACGTCGTCTGAGAGAGCGCTCTGCTGTCCGTGACTCAGACAGGACCCTGAAGGTAACGTCCTGCTCTCTGAACACGACGTTACCTTCAGAGACGACTAGAGAACCTCACAAGAACCTCCAGGAGGAGAACCAGCAGCTGCTCCTGTTTGTGTGTCTGAGGGAAACACAATGTGAGTGTGTGACTTTGTGCTTTTCACTTTTATTTCCCTCTAAAGACGTGAAGTAACGGAAGCGGCTCTTTTTATTTTGTATTTTTTGGCTGACTGAAAATGCAAAGACACACAAAAAAAAAGATTAATGTATTCATTATAAAGACTGAAGCTCATTTGCATGACTGATCCCACCCGAATATCACACACACACGCACACACACACACACACACACACACACACACACACACACACTAGAGACCAGTGATGGTTATAAATGACCCAGATATGATTCGCCATTAAAACAGCATTTTGCAAAAATCATCTTTCAGTAACAAGGAGTACGTGTGTGTGTGTGTGTGTGTGTGTGTGTGTGTGTGTGTGTGTGTGTGTGTGTGTGTGTGTGTGTGTGTGTTGGAGAGCTGTCCTTGACTTTCTGGCAGACGAGAAGGATGAGTCGTAATTACACTGATAGAGAGATGATCGGAGGAGAGGAAGAGGAGGATGAGAAGGAAGAGGAGGATGAAGAAGAAGAAGAAGAAGAAGAAGAAGAAGAAGAAGAAGAAGAAGAAGAAGGGAAACAAGGTTGTGTGTGTTTGTCCTTGTACAGGAGTGTCGGACGCGTGTGTGTGCATATTTCTGTTTTTCATTGTTCTGGCTGTTAAGAGAGACGATAAACACTGTGAGGCTCACAGAACAGATGGTTCTAGTGAGGAAGAACGTCATAAACATGAGGTAGAACGTCATAAACATGAGGTAGAACGTCATAAACATGAGGTAGAACGTCATAAACATGAGGTAGAACGTCATAAACATGAGGTAGAACGTCATAAACATGAGGTAGAACGTCATAAATATGAGATAGAAACGTCATAAACATGAGGTAGAACGTCATAAACATGAGGTAGAACGTCATAAATATGAGATAGAAACGTCATAAACATGAGGTAGAACGTCATAAACATGAGATAGAACGTCATAAATATGAGGTAGAACGTCATAAATATGAGGTAGAACGTCATAAACATGAGGTAGAACGTCATAAATATGAGGTAGAACGTCAGAAATATGAGGTAGAACGTCAGAAATATGAGATAGAACGTCATAAATATGAGGTAGAACGTCATAAATATGAGGTAGAACGTCATAAATATGAGGTAGAACGTCATAAATATGAGGTAGAACGTCATAAACATGAGGTAGAACGTCATAAACATGAGATAGAACGTCATAATACTGAGATAGAACGTCATAAATATGAGATAGAAGGTCATAATACTGAGGTAGAACGTCATCATTATGAGGTTTAAAACAGTTATGACTTTCTATCTCGTAGTTCTGAACGGCTCTGGGGATATTTGTATCATCACAGCTACATGTTCCTCTCGGTTCTGGTGGGAACGGGCCTCCATAAGAACCTGATCCAAACCTCTGTGAAGAGTGATCCACATCTGAGGAAAGGAAGGAGGAAGCGAGTGGACGTTCCCTCTCCTCCAGACAGCCGGCTGTTATCGGCGCTCACATCTTAATTACCGCGTTATCCTGAGGAAACACGCGGCTGTTGGACTCCATTACATCATCAGGAGACGCTAAAACCCGCTAATGAGATCTGCGCGCGAGACGTTTTGAGACGCCGGTTATCCGGAGACGGAGAACGCGGTTCACTTGTAGTATTTTAAGCCAGTTGTCCTGATAGCGTTATCACTTCATTAAGATGGTTATCTGGAAATGAATCATTGTTTTCCTGCGATAACGACTTGAACGTGTCATTTTATCAAGATGACGAGTTCTGGAGACCTCCGTGGTTATAAACTCTGAAGGTCGACTGTGGTGCTGGGACTGCCAGCTGCATCCAATTAGCTTGAGTTAATGACAGTCACAACAATAAAGAGTCAAAAGAACTTTCTCTCTTTGTACTGACTGAAAGAAAACGATTAGAAATGCTGACAACAAAGCGTCCGACATCTTTTACCTGTTTTAACGAGTAGAGCTCATTCCTGCCGATGCCACTGACACCAAACGACCAGGATGCACACGCTTACCCGCTAACCGTGCGCATGAAGCTAAATCTGCGTTTTATTGGACGTTACTCTTAATCCCAAAATGTTTTCAACAATTAGTGAAGACAAGATGGAGAAGACGTGTGTCGTCGTTTCTTACGGCAACTCATAAGGAAATGATTCATAAACGACGGAAAACTACATGAACAGAGCTGACGGAGCTAGCCGCGTTAGCCGGAAGGGAACTGGAGCTAACAACGTTAGCCGGAAGGGAACTGGAGCTATCAGCGTTAGCCGGAAGGGAACTGGAGCTAACAACGTTAGCCGGAAGGGAACTGGAGCTATCAGCGTTAGCCGGAAGGGAACTGGAGCTAACAGCGTTAGCTGCAGGGGGAACAGGAGCTATCGACGTTAGCCGGAGGGGAACTGGAGCTATCAGCGTTAGCTGCAGGGGGAACAGGAGCTATCAGCGTTAGCTAGAGGGGGAACAGGAGCTATCAGCGTTAGCTAGAGGGGAACAGGAGCTATCAGCGTTAGCTGCAGGGAGAACAGGAGCTATCAGCGTTAGCTAGAGGGGGAACAGGAGCTATCAGTGTTAGCTAGAGGGGAACAGGAGCTATCAGCGTTAGCTGCAGGGAGAACAGGAGCTATCAGCGTTAGCTGGAGGGGGAACAGGAGCTATCAGCGTTAGCTAGAGGGGGAACAGGAGCTATCAGCGTTAGCCGCAGGGGAACAGGAGCTATCAGCGTTAGCTGCAGGGGGAACAGGAGCTATCAGCGTTAGCCGGAGGGGGAACAGGAGCTATCAGCGTTAGCTGCAGGGGGAACAGGAGCTATCAGCGTTAGCTGGAGGGGGAACAGGAGCTATCAGCGTTAGCCGGAGGGGGAACAGGAGCTATCAGCGTTAGCCGGAGGGGGAACAGGAGCTATCAGCGTTAGCTGGAGGGGGAACAGGAGCTATCAGCGTTAGCTAGAGGGGGAACAGGAGCTATCAGCGTTAGCCGGGCGCTCTTTACACAGACAATAGCTGTTTGCCGCCACGTTGATGCTCTGGAGAATTCATGCAGCTCTTTGAAAGGAGTCGTCGTGTCGAGATAACGAGCTTCTTTTCTCACGCGCTCAACAATCAGGAAACCCAGAAGAAGAAGAAGAAGAAGAAGAAGAAGAAGAAGAAGAAGAAGACGAAGAAGAAGAAGAAGAAGAAGAGAAGAAGGTCGGCGGAGAATCAAACAACATTTTGGTTTTTGGGAACACGCGGAGATCATTAAGTCAAGATCACAGAGTTTAGAGAAGCAGAAAGAGCCGCGGAAACGTCTCATCTCAGGAAAAACAGATAATTACGTCTGGATCACAAGATTATACTTTACAGATTATACTTCACAGATTATACTTTACAATGATGCTGGTTTGTTATCTTATTCCAATATGTTGCTTTAGAGCTTTTCATTCTTCTTATTGCCTTTTTCTCACAAACGTGTGTGTGTGTGTGTGTGTGTGCGTATGGTTATGCACGTGGGCATGGTTGTGTGTGTATGTGTGTGTGTGTGGATGCATGTATGTGGTTGTGTGTGTGTGTATGTGCGTCGGTACCTCCGGAGTATGAGGACTTTTGACTTGAATACACACTTACTCTATGAGGACTTGTGAGGACAACACACATGTCCTCACAAGTCATGCAGGCAGACACACACACCAACACAAAACTAAGCACCTCCCACTTTTTCGCTCGTGCATGAAATGAAGTCCAATCAGGAAAGGGACAACAGCAGCGAGGCAGAAACCCTTCATATGTCACGGTGTGTGTCTGTGTGTGTGTGTGTGTGTGTGTGTGTGTGTGTGTGTGTGTGTCTGTGTGTGTGTGTGTGTGACTGACCGTCACCCCGTCCTCGGTCTGCGTCTCCCTGTAGGTGAAGTTGCACACGGCCCAGGCCACGATGTAGGTGGACATGCGCGGCGAGCGGGCGAAGCGGTTGGTCCTCCAGCCGTCCTCGTGCTCGCTGCTGCTCTCCAGCGGCATGTTGGCCAGAGACGTGTACTGCGCGTCGTGGCCGAGCACCAGCGAGAACGTGGCCTTGTAGACGGGCTCGTCAAAGCAGGGGAAGGCCTTCCGGGCGTGGACCGGGCTGAACTGGGTCACCGCCAGGTACCTGGGAGGGCAACGGGAGGAGCCGGGTCATTATGGGATGAGGCTTTTATGAGCGCCGACGCTTCAAAGTAAAAGGTTTGAAATAGCAAAGTCGAGGAGAGCTTTTATTGTGAAAGATCATCAAAGTGGCATAGTTTTGTTAGCAGCTTTTCTTCAATAATATGAACATAATAATGGTTGAGTAAAGAAAGTAGGTAACAGAACGAACTGGGGCTTTTATTGTGAAAATACAACAGGAAATGAATTGTGTAGACCAGTGAATAGGCTTCGTTGGAGGCGAATCTCCAGTAAAAACAAGTCTGTAAATGCTGCAGGGAGGAAGAGTGAGCCACAGAAAGAACTGCGGCTTTTATTGTGAAAATCCTACAGGAAATAAATTGTGTTCATCAGTGAATATTTTTTGATGGAGGCTATTTAACAGAGAACTGGCGCTTTTATTGTGAAAAATGTATGTACTCATCCTAATGTTTTTAGAGCACACACACACACACACACACACACACACACACACACACACACTCACACACACACACACACACACACACACACACACACACACACACACACACACACACACACACACACACACACACACACACACACACACACACACACACACACACGCTGAATCCAGGCAGAAAACTCGTGATGCCGGGGTTTTGTCCCGGTCTTTGAACGCCTCATCGGAGGAGGAGGAAAGGTTAATCTGGAGTTGGGATTATCCTGCGACAGGTCGGCTGTCAACAGAAGTTTTTACATTTCTCTTCCTCAGATGTTTTTTGTTCTCTTGAACGAAGCAGCTTCCGCCCGGAGAGATAATCCAGAACGAACACGGGAACGTTTTCTGTTTCCTCCTGATGCCGTTAATCCAGAGAAGGTTTTCACGTCCTGACGTCCTGACAGACAGCAGCAAATTAAAACTCCTCGAAGGAATAATCCCTCTGGAAAGATTCCTCCAGGTGTTTGAGGAGGAAGAGATGAAAGGAACACGCGCGGGAGGAAGAGGAGGAGGAGGAAGAATAACCACAAAACAACAAGACCGAGAAGAAGAAGAAGAAGAAGAGAAGGAAGATGAAGAGAAGAAAGGAGGTGGGAAAGGAAACAGTGGCAGAAGAAGAGAAGGAGAAGAGGTGGAAAGAAAGAAAGAAAGAGGAAAAAAGAGTTAAGAACGAGAAGAGAAAGAGGAGAAAATGAAGAAATGACAAAAGAGGAGGAGGAGAGGAGGTAAAGGTGGAGAGAGAGGATGATGGAGGGAGGAGGAGGAGGAGAAGATGGAGGGAGTAACAGAATAACAAACACAGGGCGAGCGAGGCCAACAGAAAGAGAGCGAGAGAATAATGGAGAAGCCTGAGAAACGAGATAAAGAGAGAATCAATTAGAACACACACACACACACACACACACACACACACACACACACCTGAACAAAAGCTCAATAAAACCACGATATGAACGAGCACTCGAACACAACGTGACACCAGCAACAGTCTCACGGCCAAGGTAACGCTTGTTGTCACGGTAATCCTGATGGAAAACCAAGCCGACAGCGTTGCCAGGGACAACATGTCACACACACACACTAACACACACACACACACACACACACACACACACACTCACACACTCACACACACACACACACACACACACACACACACAGCGACGTTACGCTTGGAAAACGGTTTCATTTCCTGCTGTAATGTTTGCTATTATCTCTGCGTAGAGACACCACAGAAGAAGAAGAGCGCACGCACGTGAACGACACGCTGGATGTGCACCCACACACACACACACACACACACACACACACACACGTACACACACATGTACACACACACACACCTCATTTAGATTCAGAGATTTTACTGAAGTGGAAACTGTGGAGTCAGGTGCTTTTAAGTGTTTGTGTGTTAGAAGTGTGTGTGTGTGTGTGTGTGTGTGTGTGTGTGTGTGTGTGTTCTATATCTGTCTCTCTCTCACACACACACACTGGACACTGATCTTTTTAAGCAACGTCTCCAATTGCAATTCCCCGCTTTCACATTGAAAAGACTGCAGTGTGTGTGTGTGTGTGTGTGTGTGTGTGTGTGTGTGTGTGTGTGTGTGTGTGTGTGTGTGTGTGTGTGTGTGTGTGTGTGTGTGTATAGTTTCACACAGGAAGGCTGATTCATCAAGTTTGTTTGGTGTAAAATATAAAATGACATATGTGAATAATATAGGAGGAGGAAGAGGAGGAGGAGGAGCAAAAGGAGGAAGGAGAGGAAGAGCAGGAGCAAGAGGAGGTGCAAGAGAAAGAGGAGGAAGAGCAGGAGGAGAAAGAGGAGGAAGAAGAGGAGGAAAATAATAAATAGATATAGTTTCATAACAGTTAAAAAACAGCATTAGTGAAGCTCTTCCTCCTCTTCCTCCTCTCCCAAGTGGTTGAGATTGAATTTATGAAGTTGCCTGCCATGTGATCGCTTACACACACACACACACACACACACACACACACACACACACACACACACACACACACACACACACACACACACACAGTATTGATCCCAAACGTCTCACCTCTAAATGAAACTATCAGAACGATTGAGGCAGTTTGATGAAGGGTGATGAAGAGCAGGGTGATGAAGAGCAGGGTGATGAAGAGGAGCGCCCTCATTATCTGGGTGCTCTGCTCCTCGTTAGCGGCGCGTACGTCTCCTCGTTAGCTGGAGTTCCCGTCCTCGTTAAAAACAGGAGCAGCGGCTTCCCGTCTAATGAAGAACATCCTGGCGGCCATCTTGGATGTTTCAGTCTGCTCTGAGGCTGCTCGTCAGCCAGGTCACAGGTGTTCACAGCAGCCGAGCCAATCACATCGCTGCAGCGCAGCCGAGCCAATCACATCGCTGCAGTGCAGCCGAGCCAATCACATCGCTGCAGCGCAGCCGAGCCAATCACATCGCTGCAGCGCAGCCGAGCCAATCACATCGCTGCAGCGCAGCCGAGCCAATCACATCGCTGCAGCGCAGCCGAGCCAATCACATCGCTGCAGCGCAGCCGAGCCAATCACATCGCTGCAGCGCAGCCGAGCCAATCACATCGCTGCAGCGCAGCCGAGCCAATCACATCGCTGCAGCGCAGCCGAGCCAATCACATCGCTGCAGCGCAGCCGAGCCAATCACATCGCTGCAAAGCAGCCGAGCCAATCACATCGCTGCAAAGCAGCCGAGCCAATCACATCGCTGCAAAGCAGCCGAGCCAATCACATCGCTGCAAAGCAGCCGAGCCAATCACATCGCTGCAAAGCAGCCGAGCCAATCACATCGCTGCAAAGCAGCCGAGCCAATCACAGGGCAGCTCTACTCGTAAAGTGACACGGCAGCGTTTTGTCTTTGTAATGCACTTCAAGAATAAAACGAAAGTCTAAGTGTGTGTGTGTGTGTGTGTGTGTGTGTGTGTGTGTGTGTGTGTGTGTGTGTGTGTGTGTGTGTGTGTGTGTGTGTGTGTGTATTGAAGATAAAACACGGTCCTGCTGTCTTGACTGTGTCGACAACATGGCGGCTGAACTTCATCTTTCTTTAAATATGTGACTCTGTGAAGGAGCAGCATGTTTCCTGCTTTTACATCAGCCGTGTGTGTGTGTGTGTGTGTGTGTGTGTGTGTGTGTGTGTGTGTGTTGTCATGTGTCATGTGAGTGGCTGACAGCAAACCACAAACATTTCAGACGGGTTTCACTGGAAGACAATCCTGAGGGGGAGGTGTGTGTGTGTGTGTGTGTGTGTGTGTGTGTGTGTGTGTGTGTGTGTGTGTGTGTGTATAAGGATTAGCTTGACACACACACGTCTCAGCATAGTTAACGTGAACAGTGAACTCTGAACAGACATTTTCCCCAAATTTTTTTTTTTTAATTCCCATAATCAGCTGTGATGTCATCATGTGTCTGTGATGTCATCATATCCCTGTGATGTCATCATATCCCTGTGATGTCATCATATCTCTGTGATGTCGTCATATCTCTGTGATGAGTCATCACATTTGCATATTCATGAGGTGAGACTGACGGCTGTTATTCTGCAGCTCCGGCAACAAAAACATATTTTTCTCCATAATCTCCCGTGTGGACGAGCAGCTTGTTGTGTTGTTGTGTTGTTGTGTTGTTGTGTTGTTGTGTTGTTGTGTTGCCATGGCGCTGTGACGGGGCATCAGCTGCTGCAGGACCGCGGGTCACAAACTGAGCTGCTGGCAGAGATTCATCCTCACAAGACTCACTCTTCGTCTTCGTCACGTCATCGTCTTCGTCTTGTGATGTCACACTCTTCACGAGTCTTTACGAGTCTTCACGAGTCATTAAGAGTCTTTACGAGTCATTAAGAGTCATTATGAGTCATTACGAGTCTTCATGAGTCAATAAGAGTCTTTACGAGTCTTTGCGAGTCATTAGGAGTCATTAGGAGTCTTTACGAGTCATTAGGAGTCATTAGGAGTCTTTACGAGTCATTAGGAGTTTCCAACACATTCACGTGATCAGAAGCCAATAAAGAAATCGATGAGGTCATCAATATGATTGATCCTGATGTGTAATGAAAACTATTCATATCCATGTTTCTCTGAAGCGTTCTCCTGATCGACTCAACAGAACCAGAACCAGAACCAGAACCAGAACCAGAACCAGAACCAGGTTTCACAGGTTAAAGTTCACTTGTTTCAAACTTTGATTATTAATATTTGTTACGTTGTAGCGTCTGAAATGAATCTGATGAAGCAGAAGAAGTTACAGAGATCTCTCACACACACACACACACACACACACACACACACACACACACACACACACACACACACACACACACACACACACACACACACGAATAATAAATGGATCAACACGCTGTCTGTTTCCCATCAGCACCGTGGGGAAGAAATCTGATGTGGAAACAACTCTGCAGCCGAGGCTTATGGGAAATTCATAAGGAAGGGAGTGAGAGGTTTGATAAGTGGAACGAACACACACACACACACACACACACACACACACACACACACACACAGAGTGTTTGAGTTAATCAATGTCGTGGATGTGAAGCTCTGACCTTTTCTAATCAAACCACCTGCTGCTGCGGGAAAAATGAGTGTGTCCCTGTGTGTGTGTGTGTGTGTGTGTGTGTGTGTGTGTGTGTGTCCCTGTGTGTGTGTGTGTGTGTGTGTGTGTGTGTGTGTGTGTGTGTGTGTGTGTGTGTGTGTGTGTACCGTCTCTCCCTCTGCAGCGTGTAGGAGCTCCTGAAGAAGCCCAGCAGCTCGTCCTCGATGGCGGCGTCGAAGCTGACGTTGAGGCGGTACAGCCTGGAGGGCTTCAGCTCGCGGTGCAGCACCACCACGTACATCTGCTGCGCCGCGTGCGGGAAGTGGCGGTGGATGCGCATGGCTCCGCCCCCGGGCCTGTTGGCGGGGCGACCGCCGGCGCCGCCCTCCGCCGTGACGGACACCCGGTCCACCTGGGAGGGAGCGAAGAGGAAGGACAGGTGAAGAGGAAGGAGAGGTGAAGAGGAAGGAGAGGTGAAGAGAGGAAGTGAAGAGGAAGGAGAGGTGAAGAGGAAGGAGAGGTGAAGAGAGGAAGTGAAGAGGAAGGAGAGGTGAAGAGGAAGGAGAAGTGAAGAGGAAGGAGAAGTGAAGAGGAAGGAGAGGTGAAGAGAGGAAGTGAAGAGGAAGGAGAGGTGAAGAGAGGAAGTGAAGAGGAAGGAGAGGTGAAGAGGAAGGAGAGGTGAAGAGAGGAAGTGAAGAGGAAGGAGAGGTGAAGAGGAAGGAGAGGTGAAGAGAAAGGAGAGGTGAAGAGAGGAAGTGAAGAGGAAGGAGAGGTGAAGAGGAAGGAGAGGTGAAGAGAGGAAGTGAAGAGGAAGGAGAGGTGAAGAGGAAGGAGAGGTGAAGAGGAAGGAGAGGTGAAGAGAAAGGAGAGGTGAAGAGAGGAAGTGAAGAGGAAGGAGAGGTGAAGAGGAAGGAG
>NW_027175932.1:1042707-1075207 GCF_023055335.1 Clinocottus analis
ATGAAGGCATGAAAGCATGAAGGCATGAAGGCATGAAGGCATGAAAGCATGAAGGCATGAAGGCATGAAAGCATGAAGGCATGAAAGCATGAAGGCATGAAAGCATGAAAGCATGAAGGCATGAAAGCATGAAGGCATGAAGGCATGAAAGCATGAAGG
Organism: Clinocottus analis; assembly: GCF_023055335.1. Taxonomy (NCBI): domain Eukaryota; kingdom Metazoa; phylum Chordata; class Actinopteri; order Perciformes; family Cottidae; genus Clinocottus; species Clinocottus analis. The sequence goes on from NW_027175932.1 coordinate 1,042,867, forward strand.
CATGAAAGCATGAAGGCATGAAGGCATGAAAGCATGAAGGCATGAAGGCATGAAGGCATGAAGGCATGAAAGCATGAAAGCATGAAGGCATGAAAGCATGAAGGCATGAAAGCATGAAGGCATGAAGGCATGAAAGCATGAAAGCATGAAGGCATGAAGGCATGAAAGCATGAAGGCATGAAGGCATGAAAGCATGAAGGCATGAAGGCATGAAGGCATGAAGGCATGAAAGCATGAAGGCATGAAAGCATGAAAGCATGAAGGCATGAAAGCATGAAGGCATGAAGGCATGAAAGCATGAAGGCATGAAAGCATGAAGGCATGAAGGCATGAAGGCATGAAAGCATGAAAGCATGAAGGCATGAAGGCATGAAGGCATGAAAGCATGAAGGCATGAAAGCATGAAGGCATGAAGGCATGAAAGCATGAAAGCATGAAGGCATGAAGGCATGAAGGCATGAAAGCATGAAGGCATGAAGGCATGAAGGCATGAAAGCATGAAAGCATGAAGGCATGAAGGCATGAAGGCATGAAAGCATGAAAGCATGAATGCATGAAGGCATGAAGGCATGAAGGCATGAAAGCAGAGGGAAGCAGAGGGCGTGATGACTTCCTGTTTGGACTTCCTGTTTGGACTTCCTGTTTGGACTTCCTGTTTGGACTTCCTGTTTGGGCTCAGCTGCAGCTGCGCCTGCAGACGAGCAGATGAAGTCCGACATGAGTAAAGATGTGACGTATGGAGTGTGTCCGTGTGGAGGACGTCGTGTTCCTGCTGCTGAAGACCCTCTGAGGGGGTTTCATGATGAGCTCGCGTGGCGTCCCGGTGCGTCCGCTCCTCCGTCGTTAGTTTGTCGTTACTGTTCTGCATGAAGCCGGCGAGCAGCTACAGGTGTGTTCTGCTCATAGTGATGGAGGCCGCTGGGACGCCGAAGGAGACAAACACACAGTTTGTTCATTATTCTAATTTCCTCCTAACGACTGCATGGCTGATGCCTCACCATCTGGCACACACACACACACACACACACACACACACGCACGCACACGCACACACGCACACGCACACGCTGCGATAATGCCGCCATTGAGTCTAATGACAACGCACCGCTTGTCGTAATGAGACTCTTCTTTTTTTCACATCGATCCGGAGCAAAGCATGATGGGTAAACAGGACTTGTTGGGGCGTGTGTGTGTGTGTTTGTGTGTGTGTGTGTGTGGGGAGGAGGGATTAGCTCCTCGTCGGCGTGGAAATGACTTCGTCCTTGCGAGAGCGTTTACCTTCCAGAGGCCGGACGCCGTGCGGTCGCCGTCTCCGCGGCTCAGTGGAGAGTAAACGCGACGCCGGGTTGCCAGATTGTAAATAAAGTGGCCGCCGGGTTGCCAGGTCATCATGACTCTCTTCTCCTGTAAATTGGGTTGTAAGTCAGCACGGTGAATCATGTCGAGTGTGTGTGTGTGTGTGTGTGAGTCGTGCTCAGATAGAGGCACTCGAACTAAATTGCCCCCCTGGTACCCACAATGCATCTGGAGCTGGCATGAGCGTCTGAGTGTCCGTCTGTGTGTTTAAACCTCACGATGCCTCAGCGCAAAACACACACAGCTGCTTCCCCCTCCTCTTCCTCCTCTTCCTCTTTGTGTCATTTCAAAACTTCACTGCGTTCTCTCTCCTGACCACCAGGGGGCGACTCCTCTGGTTGTATAGAACTCTATGCTTCATGTGTTATGAACTTTTTTTCCAGTTCATGAAAGATGATCATAACATTTTGATCGCATATAATTGTCTTTAGTTCCTCCCTTTTACATCACTTCTGGTTGAAACTAAAAACTAAAAAAACAAGATGGCGACGGCCAAAACACTGAAGCCGATCTGTTGTAAACATGAAGGTTAGCGTGGAGGCTACAATGTTTCAGAACTGGAGAGTTTTCCTTCATCCACAGAAGCGCAAAGAGCAACAACTGAAAGTTTTTCTTGATGGAAAAGATGTTTTCTTGAGACTTTGTTTGATTGACAGATGGTTCATCCAACCAGCCGCCTCTTCTGTGTCTCCAGGCAGTTTCCAATGACGTCATCTCCGGTGGTTCTGAGTCATTAAGCATCTGGCAGGTCGAGTTAAATCACCTGCACTTTCTTATCTTCAATTAAAAAAGAGCCGTTAGGACTCGGGCAGCATTCGGATCCAATGGGACATTTCTTGAGGCGTTTTGATGTAATTATTGCAACACGAACCATGAAAGTTTGTTGCTTTTTTATTCATGAGATCTGTTCCAGGAAACGTAACGCTGCTTTTCTGTTCTGTTCTTTTCCTCCGAGCCGAGCTCGGGTCGGCTCGTTCCGCTCCATCCGTCACGACGCGTCGACGGCAACGCACTTTGTTCCCTTTGACTGCGGCAACGCTGACGAGAGCAGAGCAACTACTGCAACGTCTGGACCCAGAGGCAACCCGACGTGACCTGAAGGCGACCCCGACGTGATCTGAAGGCGACCCCGATGTGATCTGAAGGCGACCCCGACGTGATCTAAAGGCGACCCCGACGTGACCTGAAGGCGACCCCGACGTGATCTGAAGGCGACCCCGACGTGATCTGAAGGCGACCCCGACGTGATCTGAAGGCGACCCCGACGTGATCTGAAGGCGACCCCGACGTGACCTGAAGGCGACCCCGACGTGATCTGAAGGCGACCCTGACGTGATCTGAAGGACGTGATCTGGAGGGCGTGATCTGGAGGGCGTGATGTGGAGGACGTGATCTGGAGGGCGTGATGTGGAGGACGTGATCTGGAGGGCGTGATTTGGAGGACGTGATCTGGAGGACGTGATTTGGAGGACGTGATTTGGAGGACGTGATTTGGAGGACGTGATCTGGAGGTCGTGATTTGGAGGACGTGATCTGGAGGTCGTGGGCAGAGAGCCGTCCTGTCAGTTCAACACGGAGGTGAAAACGTTCATTCAGCCATAAAATGCTCACTTCCCTCTTTCCTCCAGGCAGCTCAAGTCACGTTGCCTTTTTGCTTAACCTCTATTATATCCCTGAGTGTGCACGTACATACACACACACGCACATGCCTCTACACACACACACACACAGGAAGCTGCGGCGTGGAAGGCGTGGGCCGTTTCTTCAGGTTACATCTCTCTGCAAAGATGATGGATGAGGATATAAAATCCATCTCTGCAGGCCATTTAGAAACAAAATGAACACAGACAACGAAGGAGATGACAGACAGATGGAGAGAAAGAGAGATGAAGAGATGGAGAGATGAATGGCTGGAAAGATGGAAAGATAGAATGATGGATAAATAGATAGATTGATAGATAGAAAGATGGATGATAGATAGATGATAGAAAGGTGGATGGATGGATCCTTCTGTCCCACAGTACTTGAACACATCTTCATACGACTAATACTGTGAAATGAAAAGAAAACTGATGATTGTGACTCTCGTCGTGGAGGTGAAGGGAAGTCCATTATCACCAAATAATGAACGCCAGAACCGACCAATCAGGTGCGAGCTCTCCATGGGTCTGAAAGTTAATGCAGCAAATGAACCGTTTCACTGAGAGACCGGTCACTACTGCAGTGTGTGTGTGAGTGTGTGTGTGTGTGTGTGTGTGTGTGAGTGTGTGTGTGTGTGTGTGTGTGTGTGTGTGTGTGTGTGTGTGTGTGTGTGTGTGTGTTTCCAAGAGAGAGAGTGAGAGAGACAGATCAGTATTGGATTTTGAGTCGTTTATATTCAGCAGGGGTTCGCAGAAACTCACTGCTACAGTATAACACACACACACACACACACACACACACACACACACACACACACACACACACACACACACACACGCCCTATAAATCCATTACAAGTTATTGTTCGTCGGTGTTTCTGCCGCAGCTTTTGCAGAATAAAAACCCGTTGATTCAATTCTAAACTTTCTTGTCTCGCGAGGAAGATTCAGTTTGCAGAAACGTTTTATTTTTATTTATTTTTTTTACGACGAAAACAATTTAAACACACAATAAAAAACAGTAGAAACGTCGGCGGCAGATGCAGCGCGACGCGACGCGAGACGCCGGTTTGATGCAGTTACAGAGAAACGCTGAAGCGCCAGTTAAAGCCGGTCGCTGCTGGCGCCCCCTGAGGACGCTGAGGGCATTACAGCAGCAATATGGAGGACGATAAACAACGTGGATATCAAATCAACGCTCTCACAGCCTTCAGACAGCTGCGAGAGGGGAAAGCAATAAAGGAGAGATTGAAAACAGGCGATCGGTTAAACACATTGTGCTTTTTTAGAGAACTGTGAGTTGAAATGTAGAATTTAAAGTCATGAGACGTCCGTTGCTCCGCTCGGGCGTCCAGTATTCTCTCACTTTGAGCTCAGGGTTTGGTCTCCTCCTCCAGAGCGTTTACACCGGAGTCTGTCTGCTCCAGCAAAATATCTTTTTACTGTTCAGTTCTTCTGAAAGAAGCTTTGAGGAAGTCACCTTTACGTTGGTCTTTGAACGCGTCATTGTGTCTTAAAAGATGTGAATTACAGCAACATGTTGTGTGTTTTCTGGCTTTAGAGTCAGAGGAGAAGATTCACAGCATTCACACGTATGTGAGGCAGCTAACTTAGCTTAGCACGACGGGGAGCTAACGGCTACTTTCTTCTTAATTTATTATAGAGAAGAAAAACGTGAAATCTTTCTTCAGAGAGTGTGTGTGTGTGTGTGTGTGTGTGTGTGTGTGTGTGCAAATAGTGATGAAGCAGCAGAGTTGGGTTCAGTCAGCTAAATGCTAATCACACGTCTAAAGCAGACCTGCATTCATCAATCCTACTTTCATCCCTACTCCCTTCATTCCTTCTCTCCTGCCTCCTTCTCTCCATGTTGCTCCTATCCTCCTTCCTTCCCTCCTCCACAACCTTTCTGTCCTTCCTCTCTTCCTTTACTCTCTTCCTCATCCTCTCTTCTTCATCCCTCCTTCCTGGTTTCTTCCCTTCTGTCTCTCTCAATATTTCCTCCTCTCGTTTCCTTAACCGCTCACTTCCTCCCCTCCCTTCCTTCACTTCTCTCCTCTCCTCCTTTCCTCTCAAGCCGAGACTCATCTCTTTGTTTTCCTCGTTCTCTCGTCCCGCCACGACTCTTGTTTTTAATTATTCATCCTCTTCTCTCCTCCTCTTCCTTCCTTTCTTTGCATGTTGACGTTGCTTCATTACGACTCGCTTTCTTCTCCTCTCTTCATCCCTCCATCTCTCTGTTCTTTCCTTCAGCCATCCCTCTGTTTCCCTCCCCCTTTCTCAGCCTCCTCCTCCTCCTCCTCCTCCTCTTCCTTCACTATCTCCGTCCTTTGAAGGCAGAATTGATTTGATCACTAATTGTGCCGAAACAAACAGAAGTTGATTAATTCATGTTTGCGCTCGCTCGCTCTGATAAATGAGTCGGTGCGAGGAAAAAACAAACTTGTTAACATGGAAAAGAAGGAGGGAGGGGGGAGAGAGAGAGAGAGAGAGAGAGAGAGAGAGAGAGAGAGAGAGAGAGAAGTTGAAGTCGTGGTATTGTGATCAGTAAACGGGATCACTGGCTCGTTTAGCCCGCGAGCTAATTAGGATTCACAGTGTGTGTCCTTTTGTTGGTATTCAAGGTGTGTGTGTGTGTGTGTGTGTGTGTGTGTGTGTGTAGTCATTGATCAGACTGACAGAGACTTATTATGGTGTCACTTCATGTGACCCCTGTTGACCCCGCTGGCGGTAGAAGTGTGTTCATGTGAGCAGCTTGTTTGTGTGTATTTATATGTGAGTGTGTGTTTGTGTGTGTGTGTGTGTGTGTGTGTGTGTGTGTGTGTGTGTGTGTGTGTGTGTGTGAGAGTGTGTGTGTATGTTGTGTGTGTTTGTCCTGCTAATGACTTGTCAGCTTCCACCACAAGTGCTAAAGGTGACGCTTCCTCCCTCGAGACACACACACAGGTAACTGCACACACACACACACACACACACACACACACACACACACACACACACACACACACACACACACACACACACACACACACACACACACACACACTGAATACAAAAGCACACGTCTTTTTTTCTTCTCTCGAACACAAACATCAACAAATGTTGAATCTGTGAGAGGAATTTAAATTCAGGGAATCAGACGTTTTATAAAAGTTCCAGGAATTAGACGGAGCCCTCATTGGCCACGCCCCCCGCCCCCCTTCCTCCAAAGGTAAACCAGCCAGTAGACGCGTCCGCCTGTAGAGTTTAACACAAGACCAGAAACCAGCTCTGAATCTGCAGCTTTGAGGTTAAAAAGTTGTTTTTTGTCAATTTAGAGACTCATTTGCATATTTAAACACAACATTGTAACACAATAAATCCTCTCAAAGTGAGTGAAGTGGTGAAGGTTCATGGTGATATCTATGAGGTCATGTTTTCACTCTTTTTGCTGACATAAATGTGCAGAATTTATTTATTTTTTAATGTCTGTTAACAGTATTATTTATTTACATATTGACACAAACAGATATCCTAAATCTCTTCTCTAATATGTCAACAAAATAAAACAATGTTTATAATTTGGCTTCATCCAATGTTAAGACATGTTTGACAATAAGCACATAAATTATAAAGAAAGTAATAAATTACACTGGAGAAGTTTCCTGGTGATTTATATCAGTAAAACTAAATTCATGTGATGTTGCAATACATTTTAAAAAAAAGTCAGACGTCTCCATTTTGTGTTATTTACATTAATGACAAGTTTAAATATGCAAATGAGGCGTTATCCAGCGGGAACATTTGGTGAGTTTAGGAGAAATCTGCAGTGAAAGTAATGAAGTGAACACATGAATGTGTATTCTGGATGTTTTCTCAAAGCATGAAAACAACATTTTACAGCGTCTCGCGTGAAATCAGCCCCATTAAAACGCCGTCTTCTGATTGGCTCGTTGTCTCCGTGACAACGCAGCAGCGGTCCTGATTCCCATCATTTACATCCTGCAGCAAACACACGGCGCCGACCTCCCTCATGAATATTCACAACGCGAGAGAAGAAACTTTTCTTCTTTTCCTCCGAGACTCAAACTCTCGCCGGCGTGAAGCCGGCCAGGTTTCCGTTAGCCGGGTTTCCGTTAGCCGCCCACTTCTAGCGCAGCGCCGTGACCTCGCCGAGCGAAGGATTGATTCTGTTTGTTTGTTTGCTCATGAGACCCGACGGCTACGATGAGAGAATCATCACACATCAAATAATGAACTAACTAATTAATAAAAACAGCTGTGAAATGACTGAGTATGAAAAGTAGTATTGGATGAAATACTGCAGTAAAAGTACCTCAAAATCAGACTTTACAGTCGACTCCATCCAGCGTTTTGTAAATGATATGACGGTAGATTTGTCTTTTTTACCCGAATAAATTTCTTCTTGGAAAGTAAATTGTTTCCAAATCTTTGCTCTCAACTCCAAAAATTGCTCTCCCGAAAAAAAAAACGCTCTTGAAAAAAAAAACGCTGGAAAAAAAAAAAAAACGCTTTAAATAAAAAATGCTATAAAAAAAACGCTCTTAAAAAAAAGCCCTAAAAAGAAAAAACGCTTTAAAAAAAAATGCTCTAAATTTTTTAATTTTTTTTTTTTTTTAAACGCTCTTAAAAAACGCTCTAAAAAAAACCCTGCGTGTTTTTTTTAGAGCGTTTTTTTTTTTTTTTGGGAGCGTTTTTTTTTTTTCTTTTTTGAAGAGAGCAATTTTTTTAATTGAGAGCAAAGATTTGTAAACAATTTACTTTCAAACAAAAAATGTGCTTTGGTAAAAATGACACAAATGTACCTTCATAAAATAAATATTTCTGTCTGGAAACATCAGAAACACGACTGGAAACATTCACATGAAGCTCAAACACTGAAACATGTCGGAGTCACATTCAATACTTTAGCAAAATGTCCAGTTTGTTATCTTTAAAACAGAAACCAGAGAAGCTCGTGAGCTCTGAAGCACATCGTGTGATCAAATGTTTCCATGCGGATAAAAGAAGAGAGACAATGTTCCTTATACATAAAAAACTGAAAAGCATTGAACTCTTCTTCTTCTTCCTCTTCCTCTTCTTCTTCTCTCCGTTCTCTGCTTTCAAGCCGCTCGGCGCTGCGTGGCGACCTCTGACCTCTTGACCTCTCTCTCTCTGTGCGTTGCCTCCTGCGGCCGTGACCTTGTTAAATAAAGCTCCATCTGGAATAACTCCACCCGGCCCGTCGGGCCGCGCTCTGCTGCAAATCCTTCATCAAACACGAGAGAGGAGAGCCGATCAATATCAAACCTCCAGCAGTGTGAGAGTGAGTGTGTGTGTGTGTGTGTGTGTGTGTGTGTGTGTGTGTGTGTGTGTTATCTTTCGAGTGATAATACTGACGGCCGCTCTTTTATCAGCCAAACGAAGCCGAGGTCAAAGTCAAGGTCATCCATCAGTCGTCACTTTCACTCTCTTCTTTCTAGTAATCTCCTTCTTTCTTCCTCGTTTCCTCATCATCACGTCTGTGTGTTCAGGGGTTTACACGTATAAACTTTTCGCGCAGCGTGTAATACCGACTTCAACCTGACGGCTCGAGTCAAACTCGACCCATGAGACTTGTAAAGAACCAACGCGTTCGTGTTTTATTTATTTTGTATAATTTGCTGCAGTGATTTCAATATAAAGTGGAAACTGTTTAGAAAAGAGCAAAATGTATAAAACTGCTCCTGTAACTTCTAACGTTTGACCTGATTCTTCACTAGATGGCGCAATTTTACGATCTTTATGATGGATTCTGGTTTTAAGAGTTTTTTTTACGTTTCTATATTCACGTAAAAGGTTTTTTGGACGTTATCTAAACTCCTTAAAGTTTCCTGTGAAAAAACACGTTAATTTTGAATCCAGAAAGACAGACTGTGAGCCCACGGCGCCACCTGGTGGACAAGTCGCTCCGCACCACTGGGAACAAGTACTACTCTACGTGTACTTTATGTATTTATTACTACGGACAGTGTTATTTCTCCAGTACAGTTATAAACTTTTATTATTGAGTAGCGCTAGTGGAGATTTTACGACTAGAAAAGTCTAAAGTTGATGTGTTTAATATCGTGGGTTTATTATTCAGGAGGGCAGAAACAGAAGTTCAGGTTTATTAGCATATAAAATACAGACTGATGTCGTCCTATTAAAAATGCATTTGAGATTATACGGACTAAAGTGATTTATTATCCGGTCGATACATTATTAACGACGAGACCAGAGAGAGGCGAGCGCTCGTTAAACAACAAAAAGTCTCAATCGTAAATGTGCGTGAAGAAAAAATATGAAAATTGTTAATAGAGAAGTTCAGTTGAGCCAAAACACGTTAAAACAAAAGTGGACAAGAACGTCGACGTGTGTGTGTTACTGAGTTTCACTGGTTCATTCAACATTTCACTGGTTCATTGGACAGTTCATTGGTTCATTGGTTTATTTAACAGTTCATTGGTTCATTGGAAATTTCATTGGTTTATTAGACCTTTTATTTTGGCATTCAATATTTCACTGGTTCATTGGACATTTTTAATTGGTTCATTAGAGATTTCATTGGTTCATCGGACATTTCATTGGTTCATTGGACATTTTATTGGTCCATTGGACCTTTCATTGGTTCATTGGACAATTCATTGGTTCATTTGACCCCTCATTGGTTTATTCAACATTTCATTGGTTCATTCAACAGTTCATTGGTTCATTGGACATTTTATTGGTTCATCGGACCTTTCATTGGTTCATTGGACCTTTCATTGGTTCATTGGACAATTCATTGGTTCATTGGACCTTTAATTGGTTCATTCAACATTTCATTGGTTCATTCAACATTTCATTGGTTCATTCAACAGTTCATTGGTTCATTCAACAGTTCATTCCTTCATTGTCTTACAAACCAACTGGTTAATTCCTTCCTGTCCCCATTTCAACAGTTACATTGAAGTTCTCATTGATCTTCAACCCAAAGACTCCAAACTAGAAGCCAGAAGCCAGGAAGGACTCAGCGCTCCAGAAGCTCCAGAAGCTCCAGAAGCTCCAGAAGCTCCAGGAGCTCCTGAAGCTCCAGAAGCTCCAGAAGCTCCAGGAGCTCCAGGAGCTCCAGGAGCTCCAGAAGCTCCAGAAGCTCCAGAAGCTCCAGGAGCTCCAGGAGCTCCAGAAGCTCCAGAAGCTCCAGGAGCTCCAGGAGCTCCAGAAGCTCCAGAAGCTCCAGGAGCTCCAGCTGTTGGCATCTCCTCAGCGGCTCCTTCGTGCTCTAGCGGTCGGGATGTTTTCCTCCTGCTCGTCACGTCCGCCAGAGGTTTTCCAAGACTTTCAACCCGAACCCAGACGGTCTGAGAAAGGTCAGGTCGTCTCCTCGGGTATCGATCGGACCCGAATGATTCTGAAAGGTCGGATCACGACTTATCGACGCTGGAGGTACGAACGCACAAAGTTTTCTGCTTCTTCCTTTTGGACAAATTGTCTGTTTGTGTAGCATCAAGTGTTTGTTGCTCATCCATTGCCGGCTTCCTCGTGAGTTGATTAAAAGCGAGTCGGAGGAGTTTCAGAGTTCTTTATGTTTCCAAATCAATCAAACCGTAACGTTCAATCTGTCGCCTGAAACCGTGGACGCACATCTGACTGTGTGTAGTTATTTTAAGCACAACAATACGCTTTGTCTTAAACCTTTTGATTATGGAAGAAGTTGTGCAGAACAACACACGAGGGGGAAGAGGAGGGTGGATCATTTGTGTCCTTGCACATAAAATTGCACATTGTGCATTTTATATCAGGTTGAAACTGTTGATTAAAAAAATGTATTCGATACGTCGGGCTTTCATTGGGAAGCTAAGAAAGAAAAAACAATAAAGCAGTAACGCATATTCTGCTATAAGAAACCCTGAACTGGTCTCACAAGTGTTTTCTGTACTTTAAACCTCTTGAAGATATTAAAATATGTCTTGAGGTTGGGGAGATATTCTGTATTTAGTCTGGAGATTTGATCAAAATGTCTGTGGCTGAACTCGAGTTAAACGAGACGAGATGGAGCCGACCAACCGCAGAGCAGTTTATTAAAGGTCAAGTTGTTCTGCCCCCACACACACACACACACACACACACACACACCTCCTCTTAATGCTGCCTCACTGGCGTCGGACCAGAGATAACTTCCCGACGTTGGCAGAGGAAGCGACTTCATTATCTCAGGAGCTGAGAGTTCTGGCGTCAAATCAAGACAACAAAAACAAAATGGACGTTTCAGCTGCCGGCAGACGCAGAGACTCGTTTAGGTTTTCCTCCGCTGTTTGATAATTAACCGCAGACACAAAGATAATCACTGACTAATTGTTTCTCACACACACACACACACACACACACAGACACACAAACATCCTGATGGAGAAATGGAAAAGAGGGAGAGAGAAACCTTCACCTCTAAAGTTTCTTCTTTCTGTCGATGGATTTTTCTTCTCCAAAAGTACCATATTATTCATCGCCGCGGAAACGGACGCGCCCCTCATTTATGGGATGTTCCACTCCGAACGGACCGAGCGGCATCTCAACGCCAGGATACGTGTGTGTGTGTCTGTGTGTGTGTGTCTGTGTGTGTCTGAGAAATTTAAGTTATGGTGGATGAGTAAATTAACAGTGTGTGTGTGTGTGTGTGTGTGTGTGTGTGTGTGTGTGTGTGTGTGTGTGTGTGTGTGTGTGTGTGTGTGTGTCCTCAGGCGGTGGACCAGCTCGCTCTCATCTTCACTTCCTAATGAGATTTAATGCTGAGTTGTCCACACACACACACACAGACACACACACACACACACACACAGACCCACACAGACACACACACACACACACACACACACACACACACACTCACACACTCGGTCCATCCACCACTATCTTAATAATAACTTCCTGTGGCTGCTGATGAAGTCGTTCTGTGGCTTCAGAATAAAAATGGCCGCCTGGTCGCTGCTGTGTTTCCTTCTGGATCACGTTTGTTTCTGATGTAACACGGAGACATCTGGAGTGAAGTCCGGCGAGGAAGAGAAGCCCTAAGCCAATCAGGAAGCAGGGTTTTTGTTCCCGTGGTCACAGTGAAGTCAAAAAGGTTTGAGATGACATCGTCTCTCAAAGAGGAAGAAATGTGAGATTCACTCCGGCAGGAAAGAGAGAAAGAACTCTACGTACAGTAAAGAGAGAGAGAGAGAGAGAGAGAGAGAGAGAGAGAGAGAGAGAGAGAGAGAGAGAGAGAGAGAGAGAGAGAGAGAGAGAGAGAGAGAGAGAGAGAGAGAGAGAGAGAGAGAGAGAGAGAGAGAGAGAGAGAGAGAGGTTTGACAGCTTCAGGGATCTACCCTGACGAACTGAGTCAGCCAAACACACACACACACACACACACACACACACACACACACAGGAAAGACTGATGAACACACACTCGGAGAGTCTCGTATCACCACAGGAGGTTGACAAAAACCCGTCATGACACAACCATTGACTCAAAATGGGCTTTGAAGAAGAACCATGCTGTCTGCACACACACACACACACACACACACACACACACACACACACACACACACACACACACACGTTGAAACACACACACAATGAAAAAGAGTGCTGACGGTTCTGAGTTCTTCTCTTTTGCTGTCATGAGTTTGTCTCAAGAAAAACTTCAGAGAGAGAGAGAGAGAAAGAAAGAGAGAAAGAGAGAGAGAGAGAGAGAGAGAACAAGAGAGAGAGAGAGAGAGAGAGAGAGAGAGAGAGAGAGAGAGAGAGAGAGAGAGAGAGTCAGAAGGAAATATGAAGAACAGGAAGAATTTAATGAATAAAAGAGGAAGAAGAGAAACATCATTTTCATTGTTATAGCAGCCTGACACTTGTACTTAAACTCAAGGTACTTGTACTTTTACTTAAGTAGTTTTATGTTCTGCTACTTTCTACTTCTCCTCCACTACATCTGGTACATATTGTACTTTGTACTGTAAATATTGTACATACAGACAGTTTTACATCCAGATGTTTAGATATTTGTGTGAAGATTTCGTAGAAATATCAGCAGTGTTTGAGTCATTGTAGGAACCCCAAATTAATTACAATACTTGTGTTTATTGTATGTATTTATTCAGCAAAGTCTTGGGAAAAAATGTATATCTGCAAAAAAAATCACTTTTAAAAGATATTTTGATGGTAACTATGAACATCCAGCATGATATGAACCAGATTCCCCCCAAAAAAGCCTCCTGGAGCGTCAATAAGACACCTTTATGGAAAGATTAGGACCTAAAGAATCAGAACCTGCAACAAAAATCACAATAAAACAAAGTCTTGTCCTGTTAGGAAGGAGTTTCAGTCAAGAAAATGTGTCGTTCGGTTCAAAAATGAGAAGAATTACGTATTTTATGCCAAAAGCTTGTCTGAATTGGGCATGCTGGGACTTAAAATGGGCGCGGGAGGATTTTCCCGCACGGTTTCCAAAAGGTTAATAATGATGAATGAAATATCTCTTCTCAGAAACAGCTGCTGGGCTCCGTGCCTGCATGAGAGGCTCTGAGTCTGGATGTAACAGAAGCTTTAATATTTAAAGGGGCGTTCCCACTCGGCTCACGTCGGCGTGTTGGGAAGAAGCACTCAGGACCGCGAGGACTTGTTTTCCGCCCGGTGGCCTTTGACTCCTCAGAGCCGCTTCTGGTAATTGATTCTGACGTTTCACATTATTTCATGTTTCTATGTTCGAGTTCCTCGGAGCTGCTGACCTGCTGAGAGACAGAAGAGCTGAGAGGAGATGAACTCTCTCCAAGCATTCGGAGTGGAGGACGAAGACGCCACGGAGGAAAAACTAGGATGGCCACGGAAAACTAACACGATGCCAAAGAACAAAACATGAAAACAATGACGCTACAGACAAAACCCAAAAACCAAGATGGCCACTGACAAAAACCAAGATGGCCACTGACAAAAACCAAGATGGCCACGGACAAAAACCAAGATGCTGATGGGCAAGAACCATGATGACCACGAACAAAAACTAAGACGGCAATGGACAAATACCAAGATGGCCAGAGGCAAAAAAACAAGATGGCCATGGAGAAAAACCAAGAGGGTCAGGGAGGAAAACCAAGAGGGCAATGGGCAAAAACCAAGATGGCCACGGGCAAAAACCAAGATGGCAATGGACAAAAAACAAAGATGATCACAGCCAAAAAAACCATCCAAGACGGTGAAAACTTAAAACTAAACTGACGACCACAAAAACATAGATAGCAAAAGACAAAAAAGCAGATGGCCACCGACCAAAAGGGATCCAAGATGGCGACCGCCAAAAAGCCAAAGTCAAGGCTTTCAAAGTGTCACAAAGCGACGGAGACTTCGTGCTGACTTCGTTCTTTCAGACGGATCAAACCTCTGAGGAGTTTATTTTTTACTCTTTCTTTCTTTTCTGCATCTCTGCAGCAGATTTTAGCTGTTTTGAAGAAACAGCTCTTTGCATCTGAGGTCACGACCCCAGCTGTCACACTACGGAGAGATGCAGTGTGTGTGTGGTGTGTGCGTGTGTGTGTGATGTGTGTGTGTGTGTGTGTGTTGTGTGTATGCCAGATATAAAAGAAAGTAAGTTTAAGGTCACACAGGTCATGCAAAATTGAAACTCCATTTACAGTGCTGTTATACTGTCACAGAAAATACACTCAGTAAACACATGCATGCGCACACACGCACACAAACACACACGCACACACACACACACACCTTTTAGCCGCTGCTGTAAAGACCAGATATTGGGGATGACAGCTTAAAATGGTTTCGGTGTCGACAGCGATACAAGACTAAGTAACACCTTCAGAAATCCACTAGAGCGCACACATTGTCACACAACACACACTCACACAGACACACACACAGGCGTGTTTCCATCTCTTAGAGAACCTTCCGTTGACCTACATTCATTTCTCTGGAAAGTAGCCATAAGCGCTACTTGTTTAATCCTAACCTCACCTGCATGTAATGATTAATGTGATGTCCCCGAAAGGAAGACGGGCCCCACAACGTGAGTGTGTAAATAGATTTATGTCCTCACAACACCCGCAATGCACACACACACACACAGACACTTCTCACACACACACACACACACACACACACACACACTCAGGATTACAGCCTCAGCAGTGTGACAGCTGTGGTCAACTCTCTGAGCGGTTTCGTGAAAACAAAAATGAGAAACTGCATCGACGGCACAAAAACAGACACACAAAAATGTGCTTTTCTGCCTCAGAGCCGGCAGAAGTGTTCAGATCCGTTGAGTCGCTTTCAGAGAAGAAGAAGTGTAACGAGAACATCGGACGTCCAGACGCCAGGAGGATTTATAAGTTGTTGCTGAAGCGCGACAGTGATGCTGCACACTGTGAAGCCACAGCTGGAAACACGAAGACACCCAGCACCGCGTCGAGTCACTGAGGTTGTATAGAAGTCTATGCTTCATGTGTTAAAGCTGCGTTCTCTCTCCTGACCACCAGGGGGCGACTCCTCTGGTTGTATAGAAGTCTATGCTTCATGTGTTAAAGCTGCATTCTCTATCCTGACCACCAGGGGGCGACTCCTCTGGTTGTATAGAAGTCTATATAAATGACTCCACTTCTCTCTTTGTAATCTTTGTGTTTCTTAAACACTGAGACAAAAGTCTGCTAAAACAACAAAATCTCTTTTTTGAGCGTCTTTGTTTCAACCTGTTTGATTGTGTGTAGCGTGTAGCGTGTGTAGCGTGTGTAGCGTGGTTGAAGCAGCATGTGTGTGGTGTCTCCTGTGTGAAGTAACGAGTCCGACAACACGCCCACACTGGTTAAAACATTAGTGAACTTCTCTTTGAATGATCACAAATCCTTCATTAGTAATCAATAAGTTTTCATCCTGCGCAGCTTTTCTCTCTTTACAGTTTGATGAGGACAGAAAGAAGTCGCTCTGAAGTCTTTCACATGGAAACATCGCGCGCTGTTTTCAGAACGAGACGAGTGAAATGTTAGCTGCGTGGCTGCGTGGCCTGCTAGCTAGAGCTTCTCTTTGCGGTGGTTTTGTGTCTCTTTGTGATTGTTTTGTATCTTTTTGTGGTTGTTTTGTATCTCTTGGCGGTTGTTTTGAGTCTCTTTGCGGTTGTTTTTTTTATCTCTTTGTGGTTGTTTTGTATATTTTTGGGGTTGTTTTGTGTCTCTTTGTGGTTGTTTTGTGTCTCCTTGTGCTTGTTTTGTGTCTCTTTGCGGTTGTTTAGTATCTTTTTTGTGGTTGCTTGTATCACTTTGTGCTTGTTTTGCTTCTCTTTGTGGTTGTTTTGTATCACTTTGTGCTTGTTTTGTGTCTCTTTGTGCTTGTTTTGTGTCTCCAGTCAGACTTCATTGTGATGGTATTGTGATGTTTTATTGGCTTTGTGATTTAATCATTTCATTATGAGCAAAGTATCCATTATTTATTTTTAAATTGCAGCAGTTTCACAGGAGCTGGATGGAGGATTCATATGATTATTGCTGTGACATAATTAATATTCATCTTCCTGATCGATTACTGTGTCCCTGTTTCAATTGAGGACGTATTGAAACATGAATGAACCTTCAGAGAGAAAAGATCTGCTTCTGTTGCTTTGACTGAAACCAGAAGGAGTGAACATAAATGAGTTATTAGCTGAAAAATACACACACACAGACACACACACACACAAACTCACCCACTCATGCACGCTCACGCAGCTCGTGGAAGTGATGAATTATGTATTTCATGTGAATGTTGTGGGTTGAAGAGTTAAATGAAGCAGCGGCCTGCAGGGGAAGCGAACCACACGTCTGTCAGAATGAAAATATAGATTTTCTGTTGGACGGATAATTATTAGAACATAAAATATTCTGCAGGACGAGAACACGGCCGAACATAACCAGCATCAAGACGCACAAACAAACACCGACGACACACACCAATGTCTGCTTATTATAATATTTACATGTGTTATTATAAAGCATCTAACAGGATGTTTATTCATGTTTGTTGTGTTCTTCAGGCTTCATTCACAAACAAATACATAACACTCCTGATATTTCATTTAACGAGCTTCCTGAGCCTGAAAGCAGCTTTAATAAACATTATTGTTCCCAGTTAAGCAAAGATAACACTTCATCTTATGCTTCTGTTTGTTCTTATTGCTTATTGAAACACTTGAATTATTTAATCGCTACTTATTTGCTAAATTGTCACTTTTATGTTTCATTGTCTTTTAAACGTAACTTTTAATTAAAGTCTATTGTTCAATAGAGTTTTATGGACACTTTCAATCCTGTTCAAAGTGTTCATAAATAACGTTTCACTGCCTCACAAACACGTTGCAAACATTTATACAAACTCACAGAGGTTTGTTTTTATAAAATCATGAATTTTAAACTCACTTTCATCAAAACATTCTTTTGTAAAGTCTCACAAGCCTCCAGGTCACGACGGTTTATTGATACGCAATAAGCTCCGCCTTTTTTTACAAGCTCGCTGTTGCACGAGTAGTAAGAATGGAAAAGTAGCTTTTAGAACGTCACTGTCCCTTTAAGAGGACACACGCCGTCTTAAAGGGACAGCGACGTGATGAGCAGCAGAGTGTTGATGCAACATGGAAGTCAAGCACATGCTCTCATTATTCAGTACGATGTGGTTCATCATCTGCAGTTGGTCTCAGTTCTTCCTCCGCTGCAGAAGGATTCATGCATTCATGCATTCATGCATTCATGGATGAAGAGGTACTTTCCCTCCCAATCAAAGATGAGCTGGATCTGTTCTTGAAGGTGATGTTTAAATGTAATAATTCATGAAGCCAGACATCGACACGACGCTCTGGATAGAGACGTCACGCCGGCGTGGACGTTAAAATCAATATCTCTGAATGAATTACTGTAGCCAGGTATCTTCTTCTTCTTCTTCTTCTTCTTCTTCTTCTTCTTCTTCTTCTTCTTCTTCTTCTTCTTCTTCTTCTTCTTCTTCTGTGTTTATGGCTCCTCCTCCTTCATAGAAGTGGTTTTATTGGCCCTCGGTGAGTCGTGGTGATGAAGACGATGCCGAGTCGTCGTCGACTCGTTCGGCTTCATAAACGAGGAATCAGAGTTCAGTTTATTATGAAATATAAAACAAACGGCGCTGAAGTGAAAATGATTATCATCGGACTTCTTTAATGACGGCGAGCAGAGTTTGTTCTGCCGTCTGATCGGATGTGACCTTCACTTGGAACAGAAACTCTCTTCTGGCGTTCAGGAAGCTGAGGCAACAAAACATTGATAACAAAATACAAAGACAACAAAAAACATGTTGTAATGACACGTCTGAGGTCATGATGACACGTCTGAGGTCATGATGACACGTCTGAGGTCATGATGACACGTCTGAGGTCATGATGACACGTCTGAGGTCATGATGACACGTCTGAGGTCATGATGACACGTCTGAGGTCATAATGACACGTCTGAGGTCATGATGACACGTCTGAGGTCATGATGACACTTCTGAGGTCATGATGACACGTCTGAGGTCATGATGACACGTCTGAGGTCATGATGACACGTCTGAGGTCATGATGACACGTCTGAGGTCATGATTTCACGTCTGAGGTCATGATGACACGTCTGAGGTCGTAATGACACGTCTGAGGTCATGATGACACGTCTGAGGTCGAAATGAGACGCTACATATTGTAATAAGACGTCTCATATTGTAATAAGGCGTATCATATTGTAATAAGACATATCATATTGTAATAAGACATCATATTGTAATAAGGCGTATCATATTGTAATAAGACGTCTCATATTGTAATAAGACATATCATATTGTAATAAGGCGTATCATATTGTAATAAGACATATCATAATGTAATAAGACATATCATATTGTAATAAGACGTCTCATATTGTAATAAGACGTCTCATATTGTAATAAGACGTCTCATATTGTAATAAGACGTCTCATATTGTAATAAGACGTCTCATATTGTAATAAGACGTCTCATATTGTAATAAGACATATCATATTGTAATAAGACGTCTCATATTGTAATAAGACGTCTCATATTGTGGGATGTGCAGCTTCCTCATCATCTGATCTGCAGGGTTTCTGTCTTTGTCTCGTTCTGCGTTGTCGCTGCTCACAGCTGGCGTCTCAGTCTCGTCTCCTTGAGCTTCCTTTGTTCCTCTTTCCTTCCTTGACACCAGAAAGTTGCAGCATTAGTGGAGGATGCAGTCGTTCTCGTGCGCAGGAGACAAACTTTTCCTCACAGCGCTTCATGAGTTCCTTTCTCTGCCACGAGATCAGTAATCAAGACCACAAAGAGAGACGCATCAAACGGATCCGCAGCGCGACGACAATCTGAACGCAAGAAACACACACACTCTGTGTCGTGTGGCTCCAAATTGCATTTTAAAAATAAGTCAACAAGACGCCATTTTGTTTGTTTTTTTAAAGTTTATTTTGCCTTTGTAGCGAGCTGAAAGTGACACAAACAAACAAACAAACAAACAAACAAACAAAGTAACTTTTCGTAGGAATCCGTTACAATGTTGCGTTGTCAACACTTTACGAAGCGCTAAAAGCTTAAATGTGTTTTTCCTGACACGTGGAAAAATCCTCAAAACGCCAACACACAACCTGCAGTGTGTGTGTGTGTGTGTGTGTGTGTGTGTGTGTGTCAGTGTGTGTGTCAGTGTGTGTTTGATGGGGTTTCTGCTCGTTGCATCACACCGACTCCACAGGAAGGTCTGATGGACACTGAAACCATGAAATCTGTCTGTCATGAAATCTCTCTCTCTCTCTCGCTCTCTCTCTCTCTCTCTCTCTCTCTCTCTCTCTCTCTCTCTCTCTCTCTCTCTCTCTCTCTCTCTCTCTCTCTCTCTGCTTCCCTGTCTGACTCTTGACGTCAGACACGTTTCCACTACGACTGTAAAAGACGCACTTTGAAGCCATTTTGGGTCCATTTTTATTGAAGCTGAATGTTCTCGTGTCCTGATGGAGGGATGAAAGCCGGAGGAGACGGACGTGAAGGAAGCGCCGAGAGGAGGGAACACCGGCACGACTCGCACACAAACACACAAGTCAGATGTAAAATTGGAAGGAGGGAAAGTTATTTGTGCGCTTGTTGTTTTTCCCGCCTCTTGTACGTGATCTGATCTTTCCCGCTTCGCCGCCGTCTTTTTATTTTCTGGTTCCTCGCTGTTATTTTTGAGCTTTCTCGTGTGTTTGGAGTTGTTTTATTTTGTTGTTGAGAGAAAAAAACAAAAAAAACAAGAGGGAGAGAAGCGACTCGCCTCCCGCTGGAGCGTCGCATCGGGGAAGCTGCTGAAGATCAGGAGGGGGCGGAGCCTCCCGGCGCTCGATCCCCCGGGTTGCAAGTGTTTCCTGCCTCCTGCAACACATCTGACTGCAGGATGGCTTCAAGCGCCGCAGGAACGAGGAGTAAAAAAATGTGATGGCAACCCGATGGTTTGGTGACATTTTGAAGCCGCGAATTCGACATTTCGGTCGTCGCCATCTTGTTTTTTTTGCAACCACTTAAGGAAAATGGCGGAGCAGCGAGGCCCTTGTAGCCCCGCCCCCTAAAGCGTCCCCTGCTTTATGGTCTGTTTGACTCTAAATGACCAGACTTCTATACAACCAGAGGAGTCGCCCCCTGGTGGTCAGGAGAGAGAATGCAGCTTTAACACATGAAGCACAGACTTCTATACAACCAGAGGAGTCGCCCCCTGGTGGTCAGGAGAGAGAATGCAGCTTAAACACATGAAGCATAGACTTCTATACAACCAGAGGAGTCGCCCCTGGTGGTCAGGAGAGAGAATGCAGCTCTAACACATGAAGCAGAGTCTTCTATACAACCAGAGGTGTTTGCACGTCGGCGCCTGACGAATAAACGATGTGAAACACTTAACTACTGCTGAACTATTCATACCAGCATAAAAGGAGAGTCAGATAGAACGAGAGGGGAGCGAGGACCTTGAAGTCATGAAGGCTGAATCAAAAGGAGACAACACACACACACACACACACACACACACACACACACGCATCCTTTTAACCCACACTTCCAGTCTCACAAACACACACACCTTCAGAAATCTCTCTATTAGGTTACTTGACGCTTTGCCGACATTGTCTTTGTTCCACTCGTGTCAATAACGTAAATTGAGAGGGAGAGATGGGAGGACGAAGAAGAGGACGATAAATAGGAGGAGGAGGAAGAGAAGGAAAAGGAGAAGAAGAGGAGGAGGAAGAGGAGGAGGAGGAGGAGGAGGAGGAGGAGGAGGAGGAGGAGGAGGAGGAGGAGGAGGAGTGAGTATTGCAGTAAAACCACAAGCTGAAAACACAGAATGTGTCATCTGAATGACAGACTCGTCTTCCTCCTCTTTGTTCTTTTCCTCCTTTTCGTCTTCAATTTCTGTTCATTATTGCGTGTGTGTGTGTGTGTGTGTGTGTGCGTGTGTGTGTGTGTGTGTGTGTGTGTGTGTGTGGGATCTCTGACAGATTGGTGTCAGTTCTGCTCTGTTGAGACACTCCGACTCCCTCTTTCTCTCTCTGTTCTCCACCGTTCTGTCATGTAAATTTCTACAGCAGGAATATGAAACCATAAAAACACACACACACACGCACACACACACACACACACACACACACACGCACACACACACACACACATTTGTTGTTGTTGCCGACAGCAACCTAACAAATCCCCCCAAATTTCCTGCCCCGCTCTCTGTTATTGTTTTCAAAACCTGGAAGGAAATTTGGGCACTTAAGGTGCTCCAACAGAGCCAGAGAGGTTGTTTCTCTCTTTTCATATTTATTTCTTTCTGCCAGAAAAAAGTGACTCCAACACTTGAAAGACATTTCAAAGGTGAATCAAAGCTTCGTTACAGTCGTGATAACTGAGTTTAAAGATGGCGGAGCTTCCTGTCAGTCGGCGCATCCTGCTGCGATCGTGTGCAGGAGAAGTTTTACTGTCTGAAAAGATTCATTTTAATGTCAGCCAAGGACGAAAAATGTACAATAAATTCATTAAAAAATTGTCAGGAGAGAGAATGCAGCTTTAAGACATGAAGATACTTCTATACAACCAGAGGAGTCGCCCCCTGGTGGTCAGGAGAGAGAATGCAGCTTTAACACATGAAGCATAGACTTCTATACAACCAGAGGAGTCACCCCCTGGTGGTCAGGAGAGAGAATGCAGCTTTAACACATGAAGCATAGACTTCTATACAACCAGAGGAGTAGCCCCCTGGTGGTCAGGAGAGAGAATGCAGCTTTAACACATGAAGCATAGACTTCTATACAACCAGAGGAGTCGCCCCCTGGTGGTCAGGAGAGAGAATGCAGCTTTAACACATGAAGCATAGACTTCTATACAACCAGAGGAGTCGCCCCCTGGTGGTCAGGAGAGAGAATGCAGCTTTAACACATGAAGCATAGACTTCTATACAACCAGAGGAGTCGCCCCCTGGTGGTCAGGAGAGAGAATGCAGCTTTAACACATGAAGCATAGACTTCTATACAACCAGAGGAGTCGCCCCCTGGTGGTCAGGAGAGAGAATGCAGCTTTAACACATGAAGCATAGACTTTACTCTTCATAATCGTTGTTTTAGTTTAGTTTTATTTCAGTATTTTCTGATTATTAAAGTAAACAAAGAGATTTCCTCCTTCAAAACATTTGTGTCTACACAACTAAACAGAAATATTCAACCTTGCTTCATCCTGTTTGGGAAATATATGCAAATTACTTCATAAAATAAAACCTCATTTGTAAATTTAAACATTTTAATCTCGCTAATCAACCGACGAAGTTTCACTCGACTCCACTTATTAAATATTAAAACTCGGTGGGATCATAAAGAACAGAAGTCCCACCTTATTTACGATGGACTTTAACTTGTAAATAATTTATCATTTTGAAGATGTGAAATGTTTCATCCTGACGGCGGAGAGGAATTATCTGCAGTGAATAATGGGATTAAATGTTCTGCATCAGCACGATTCATTTATAGTTTCATAATGAGGTTAAGCCTCCGGTGCAACAGTGTGGCCTCACATGCAGCTTAGCGCTCTCACACGGTCCCCACATGCGTGAACCGTCCCATCATGCAACATCAAAGGTCAACCTCGTCCATCGATTAGCGGCAGCCGCGCGATCAATAGACGGTCACATGGCAGCGTCAGTTCGCCGTGTGGTTGAAACGGCCTCCTGGTGATTCATGTGTCTTTTAGTCAGCTGGCGATTAATCCGTCGCAGCCGTCGAAGAAACATTTTTTTTATTCCTCGGCTGTCGCTTTTAATTTGCGACTAATTCACACAAACCTGTCAGAGGCAGGTTTTAAATGTGTCACATCGGCAGGATGAATTCCCGCATTCGCACAATTAAAGACGCAAACGGCGACCTGAATGCATCGTTAAGAAGAGAGACAAGAGAGGAGGAATTATGACAGAGCTTAATGTTTCTCCTTCCTCTGAGGTTTCAAAAGAAGAAGAGAAAACAATTCAAAAGGCTTCAGCGAGGTCAGTGATCCGGTGTGGACACGCCGACTCGCTCCGGTGACAAGTTCACGCGTCGTGTTTCAGCGGCGGAGAAGCGGAAGCTCTCGAGGCCAAAAGATCGTTTGTTCGCGGTGAAACTGAAGTAAACTGAATCATCTGGATCTGAACGCCGTTCAGTTTCAGCCACGAGTTCAAACTCTCCCTTAATCTGATCGCTTTGTGTCGTTCTATGCAGATGACACGCCGGCGATTAAGTTACTTGTCGGCGGTAGAAAACATGTTTTTGACTCTGTCGTCCATTTTGTTCCACTTGGATGTCGTTCACTGCCATCGATGTGTCATTTGGCTCCTGAATTTGGCTTCTGTCGCTTTTTGCTCTTTTTTTAATATTTTGAATTTAAATTCAAAACAGAAGTGCAAAAAAAAACCTGAGAAACAATTTGTTTAATGTAAAAGAGAATGGGCAAGCAACTGAGAAATAAAGTCTTCCTCTTCCTCCTCCTCCTCTTCCTCCCATCCTCTTCCTCTCTGCTCAGCTCCACCCGGCTCTCGGTGCCCTGAAGGCGGCAGCAGAAGGACAAACCTAATGCACCATCTGAGCTCGGAGCAGCCGGAGGGCACTTCATTTACGCTACAGAGCCTCCCTGTTTAACCCAGCACAACAACCCTGCGGCACACAAACACACACACACACACACACACACACAGTGGTTTGCTATGCTTGTGAGGACTCTGTATTGACATCCGTTTATGGGAACGAGTCCTGCGTGTCTGTCTCGACAAGCGTATGTTCCCACACAACTGAAACGTATTCGCAGTGTCGGTTTGAGGGAAACGTGTTTCCCTCAAACCGACACTGCGAATACCTCAAAATGAGTCAACGTAGACCTTCCTCCTGGGTCAAAGTCCTGTGTTTGTTTGACCCATCCATCAACCCGGACTTTGTCTGTGTGGCCTCAGAAAGCTATTTGTGAGATGTCAGAAATAATTGTCCCACTTGTCTTGGTACTCTGTGGTCTTGGTCTTGACTTGGTCTCTAGTCTTCAAAGTCTGAGTCTGCTCTTGGTCTTGATACTCTGGTCTCGGTCTTGACTTAGTCTCAACCCATCAAAGTCTTGGTTACAACCCTCATTGACGCTGATGAGTGAACAGTTTATCAAACAGACTCACAGGGTCACATGGAGGCTCCCTCCAGTCCTCTACACCCACCAGATGCCCTCTTGACCTGTGGGTAACCCTCGGCACCGACCTGCTCACCTGTTCTTGTCCCCTCACGTATAAAACCAGCCTCTATAAAGCCTGAATCCAGCGCTGTCCCTGAACCCTGGTCTGCAGCTGCTGTCAGACCTCGTTGCTGCTGCCCAGTGGACTCATTAGAGGAGTTGCCAGTGAGCTCACGTATCGTACCTTCAATAAATCCCTGAACGGTTCCTGTCGGCTCGATGTGTCTGCATTCCAGCTCAGTTCCCTGTCACCTGGCACACAAACAAGTCTGCAAACAAGTCGGTAGAGGACTCACGTGGACGTAGTGACGCTCAGAATGAGTATGTTTGTGTCATGTCAGAGCGGTAAAAGTACACTGAAGCGACCAGGTTGAGCTGTTGTTGGTCGTTAAGGTGTTTTAATGACTTAAAGTTGTCATCAGAGGTCTTTGTTATATTCACTCGTATAAATAAGACTGTTGGTGTAAAAACAGAGTAAATGACACAAAAGATATGTTTAACAAGTTTTGAGAGAGTCCACAAAGGAGGAAGAAATGATGACTTAACCTTTTGGAAACTTCCGGCGCCAATTTTAAGTCCCAGCATGCCCCATTCAGACAATCTTTTGTCATAAAATACGTCATATTTTTCCATTGTTTAACCGATCGACACAGTTTCTTGACTGAAACTCCTTCCTAACAGGACAAGACTTTGTTTTATTGTGATTGTTGTTGCAGGTTCTGGTTCTTTAGGTCCTAATCTTTCCATAAAGGTGTCTTATGACGCTCCAGGAGGCGTCTGGTTCATATCACGCTTTTTTGCAGATATACATTTTTTCCAAGACTTTGCTGAACAAATACAAACAATAAACACAAGATTGTAATTAATTTGGGTTTCTACGACGACTCAAACAGGGAAAAGAGGTCTGGAGACAAAATTGTTTCCACAGTTTTCAACGGGTTAAAATAAAGGACGTTGACCCAGGAGACCACTGTTCATGTCCTGTGAGGAGGAAAGTTGGAGAAATAATAATGAGTCGTGCTCTCTGCTGCCCCCTGTGGGCAACGGAGAGCACGACGCCTTCTGCACCAACGAGCCGTAGACGGTAAAACACGATGGTTATTAACGATGTGACGCTCACCAGCGGATTCGTGTGGGTTGAATTTCAGAGCTTTAAAGTGTTTAAGTGTGTTTATGTGTGTGTGTGTGTTCGTATTAACTCTGCCTCGTTTCCCCAAACTGAACAACAAAACGGCCGTGAAAAAGTAATTAAAAGGAGCCGAAGGAGTTTGCTGCTCTGAGACAAATGCCTGTCTGAGGAAGAAAAAACACTCTTCATCACTGTCACCAGAGGAGGAGGAGGAGGAGGAAATCAAGGAGTAATGCTGCTTCTATCACTGCCGGTTAGAGAAGGAGGAGAAAAGACTCAGGAGGTGGAAAAGAAAAGTTCATTTTTTAGCAAGAAAGTGAAGCCAGGAAAGGAGGAGACGGGATTAAAAGGAGGTTTTATTACTGTGTAAAGACGAGGAGATGGAGGAGCGACGCGAGCGTTATCACTGCTGAGGGAGGATTAGCAGCGAGATGGGGGGATGGGAGGTTTTTATCACACAGAGAAGTGGAAGTAAAGAGGAGGGGAGCCGATTTTCTGTTTTTTTACTTGATGAGAAAGAGACGACATGCTGCGAGGAAAACACTGCCAGTGAAAAGAAGGAAGGAAGGGAAGGAGAGGAAGGTGAAGGAGGAGGAAACAAATGAAGGTGATGAGGAACGAGGAAGGTAAAAGTATGAAATAGCAAGAAAGAGAAGTAAATGGACACCAACGAAGAAGTAAGAGACACTAGAAGAAGACGAGAAGGATGAAGAAGAGGAGAAAAAGGAGGAATGACTTTGCCTCCTCTCGGCGTCGGATCGATCGCCCGATCAATCGTCCTGATCGGAGCTCTGGGCGGCACCGAGCCTCCTCGTTGGCTAGCTGTCGGCCGCGTGACCTCATCGATCGACCGATTGATCGGCTCCTTCGGAGGCCCGATCAATGAACACGAGCAGGAACACAGGTTCCAGGTTCCAGGTGAGCGGCCTGAGATCAGCAGCTCACGGGGCGCTGGATTAATGACGGAAGAAGAGAGATTAAGACTACAGGATGATGCAGATTATGTACGGGGTTCACTGTCTACTGGCCATGTTAGCCTGCACGACACGCCAACTCTTTCTGTTTTTTTATTTTTCTTTTGGACGATCTATTTTAATAGTGTGTGTGTGTATTGTGTGTGTGATGTGTCAAGCGACTTGGACCTTGAGTTTCCCTGTGGGGATCAATAAAGTACTTATCTAATCTAATCTCTAATCTAGATGTAGGAGAATACCGCTAGTTTCCTAAAGGGGCGGGGCTTAATGGGGCGGGAAGTATTTCACAATCATTTCCTGAACCAAAAGAAGTTTTTGTTTTGCCTCAACTTAAGTTTATTTTGAAGATTTGGTGAGAAAAGTAACTTCTGGTGAGATATCGTACAAAACTTCGTCCAGGAGGAAACGTTGTGTCAAGTTCTGTGTGAAACTAGAAGTATTTCTGTTTGTGTGTTTTTGTTTGTGCTGCAAAGTTTATCCTGTTTGTTTGTCCGACCGTCTGGTTTTCTGGTAATTATGCATCTGAATACGACGTGTGTGTGTGTGTGTGTGTGTGTGTGTGTGTGTGTGTGTGTGTGTGTGTGTGTGTGTGTGTGTGTGTGTGTGTGTGTGTGTGTGTGTGTGTGTGTGTGTGTGTGTGTACAACATGTGTGTGAGGGCATCCTATCAACAGCTCATGAATTATTGAGTTCCATTTAGAACCCTTATCACTGTCCCCATGGCAACAAGCCCCATGGGGCCGATACATGCACACACACACACACACACACACACACACACACCGGGCGTCTCAACAACCGTGTGTGTGTGTGTGTGTGTGTGTTGTTGTCGTACCGAAGCTCTCAGTGTGGATTCTGTTTACCTTCATTTCAAGCTGGACATAATGTTGGACTCATGTTTTATTCATGTTTCCTAACTCTGTGTGTGTGTGTGTGTGTGTGTGTGTGTGTGTGTGTGTGTGTGTGTGTGTGTGTGTGTGTGTGTGTGTGTGTGTGTGTGTGTGTGTGTGTCAGCTTGTCGCTGTGTGGATGACAGATGATGTTTCAGTCGTACGACGCCGTCAGGCCGACGTGCAGCTCGCTTCCCGCTGGGAGCGGCGCCCTCTAGCGGGCCGAGACGTGAACTTCAGGCCGGAAGAAACGATTTAACGAAACAAACATCGGATTTTATTTAAAAGTTGTTTTCAGGGCGTTCGATTGGTCGGTTCAAATTAAGCTGCAAAGACAACAAAAATGCTTCTAAAATCAATTCAAACCGCAGATTTAAATAAACGCAGCGCAGCAACAATTCCCCCGATAATACAGAGAAGTAGAAGAGCATAAAGTAGCATGAAAAGTACCTCAAAACTGCTGTGAAGTATAAAAGTACTTCCACAAGCAGAGCAATAATGTGTTTGACTAATAGCAGCATGAATATGATGCTAGCAGCTGATGATTGATCAGCTGATCGATCAGCTGACGCATCTTCTTACCGTCTGATGCGCCGCCGTGTCTTTTCCTTCTGACTTCATTCTGTCCTGTTTCCTCTTTAATCCTTTAATTTGATCCGTCTCTGACTCTTTGCTGAGCTTAGCACACACACACACACACACACACACACACACACACACACACACACACACACACACACACACACACACACACACACACAGTGAGCGGGTTATAGTCACTTACGAGGACGGCATTTGTTGGTTTTCGCTTCTTTTCTTCTTCTTCTTCTTCTTCTTCTTCTTCTTCTTCTTCTTCTTCTTCTTCTTCTTCTTCTTCCTCTTCTTCTTCTTCTTCTTCTTCTTCCTCTTCTTCTTCTTCTTCCCCACTAAATCTCCCAGGATTTCAGGTCCTGCCACTCAGACGGTGCAATCAACTCACCTGGCGCTGCCGGCCGCTCCCTCAGTGTTTCTATCGGCCCACTCGAGGTCTGCAGAAAGAAACCAACACTCTGGAGGCGTTGGATATCAACAGGATATCAGGTTATCTTCCTGCTGCACATTCTTCTGGAAGTCATTTCAGCTCTCTGGCTGCATTGATCCCTCACCTGCCCTGAGTTCATCCTCCTCTTCTGTTTCCTCCCCTCCAGACGGTCTTTGTCCGTCGCTTTCGGTCGCAGTGTTTCGCTCCGTCTTCCTCTTTGTGGCCTCTTGACCGGCTCATTGTGCGCCGCCGCGACTGATCACCTGCGAATGAGAGTTTGGTTTAAACGTCTCTGCTCGGGTGTGCGTTACATCCTGCAACAATGTCCCCACTATAGAGGTGTAAAGCTGCTTCTTACAAAGATAGTGGTACAAGAGGACACACACACACACACAGACACACACACACACAGAGAGAGAGAGAGTGTATTATTAATAAGAGTTGCAGTCGGGTAGTTTTATAACTCCTCTTAAAAGAGATTTACTGAGGCAGAGATAGAATAACAGAGTTATCTCTTTTATTTCCCCTTCCTCAAGCGCGTGTGTGTGTATGTGTGTGTGTGTGTGTGTGTGTGTGTCAGAAAGTGCAGATAAATCCGTCGTGTTTATTCAGCCACGTTCGTCACACCGGAGCTTCTTATTAACCGGTGCGTGAAAACAATAAACTCAATTAACAGATAAAGTAAAAACGGAGAAGAAGACAAAAGCCAACATGAACGCCGGTGATGTGAATAATGAACGGGACTTTGTGTGATGAACAAGTGGAAGAAGAGAGGATGAAGATAAGACATTGATAAACAAAAGCAGCGGATCTGGAGGAAGTTGAACAGAAGCGTTGAGCTTCCATCATTTATTTCTTTCCTGGTTTCAGCGGATCTGCAGAAAGAATCCTGACAGCTGCCTCGTCCTCACGACCTGTCAAATAAACCTCACACGCTAACGTCCTGTTAGCCTCCTGTTGGATTAAACTCTACGTAAGAAGTGAGATTACAAAATAAAGTTTGATATCAAACTACTGAGCAATTCAGTGCAGAGAAGTTCAGTTTAAGTCAAGTTGTATTATCAACATATTTAAACTGTTAACGTTATTACTTGTGGTTCAAATTGCAACAAACTTGTTGAAATATAGTTACATGTGGTTAATGATTTAAAAAGTAGCTAACATTGTAGCAAGTAGTTAATGTTGTAGAAAGAGGCTAACGTAACAACTAGCTAACGTTGTAGCAAGTAGCTAACATTGTAGCAAGTAGCTAACGTTGTAACAAGTAGCTAACATTGTAGCAAGTAGCTAACGTTGTAACAAGTAGCTAACATTGTAGCAAGTAGCTAACGTTGTAACAAGTAGCTAACATTGTAGCAAGTAGCTAACGTTGTAACAAGTAGCTAACATTGTAGCAAGTAGCAACGTTGTAACGAGTAGCTAACGTTGTAACAAGTAGCTAACATTGTAGGAAGAGGCTAAGGTTGTAACAAGTAGCTAATATTACAAAACGGTCGACTTTAACATTGTAGCAAGTAGCTAACATTGTAGCAAGTAGCTAACATTGTAAAACGGTCACAGTTGAGTTAAAGTAACTTCTTGGTTCAGTTTAAAAGAGCTGTGCTCGTGATATAACTTCAGCCGCGTGCGTGACATCACGTGACTCCACAGCCGGACTCATCCTCTGAATGTCTAGACTATTTATTGTCATAAATAATAGATAGCCATTAGCTTAGTCATTAATATGTACTGTGTGGGTGTGTGAGTGTTTTTGCTCGTCAATATACAATCTAAGTTGGACCTTTAATATCAGCAACCTAAAACCTTCACACACACACACACACACACCCACACACACACACACACACACACACGTGTGCTTGACCCCGTTTGGCCAAATTAAAGTCATAAATTGTGTTTCCATTAACGTGTTATTGACTGGTTTTAGTTTATTCCAGAAGAGGGAGGTTCAATCTTTCAGCTGCTGCTTAACGGCTCTCCAACTGTTTGACGGAGGGAGATGGAGAGGAAGAGGAAGAGGAAGGAAAGACGACATATGTAGGAGACGGAGAGAGAGATAAAGAAAGAAAGTAAGGAAGGAGAGTTTCCCTGAATATTCATCCTTCAACGTAATGACCATAAACTTCTCCTCCATTAATCACTGCGGTCTAATTTAGAGCGTTATCAGAGAAGCAGACGAGCTGTTGATCCAGCGACCTTTGGCAACGAGAAAAAACTGTCTCACTCTCTCTCATGGTGTGTCTGTCTCTCTCTCTGACACACACACACACACACACACACACACACACACACACAAGCTTCCTGTCTCTCCTGAGTCAAAGCACTTTGCTGAGTCGTGGTAATGACTGTCTGACTCTCAGCTGACGGTTATTGTGATGTTCCAGAAGTTTTGTGTTGGTGTTGAATTTCTCCTATTTATTCTTATCACATATAGTTTTTAAAGAACTTTGCATTTAATGTATTTAATGTACTAAATCTACTTTTTTTCTGGAAACATCTTAAACTTTAGTTCAGTTTCTCCGGCTAAAAGTTTTGATGAGAAACCTCTTAACTTAAAAATGAGAACATTAAAATATAGTTACATCATAGCAACTAGCTAACATTGTATCAAGTAGCTAACGTTGTGACAAGTAGCTAACGTTGTATCAAGTAGCTAACATTGTAACAAGTTGCTAACGTTGTAGCAAGAAGCTAACGTTGTATCAAGTAGCTAACGTTGTATCAAGTAGCTAACGTTGTAGCAAGTAGCTAACGTTGTAGGAAGAAGCTACCACCTCTTCTTCCTCTTCCTCCTCTTCCTCTTCCTCCTCTTCCTCCATCCTCCCTCGTCTGGTTTCCTCAACAGGAAACTCACTGATCCAGATTTCAGAAGGCTGAACAAGAGACGGACGTTACTCAGATTAAGATAAATGTGATGTCATCGCCTGCGACACGCGATGAGCGATGTGGTTTTAACGAAGCGTCTCGGGTCCGCTTCCTTTTATTTGTGTTTTTAATGATCCGCCTCTCTATTGATCCTGACCCACCGGACGGAGCCCCATCGATCACACAGCGACCGGCCGGATTATCATTTCCATTGCAGACGGCGTTTACTGCGGAGAGACGGATGGAGGGAGGACGGCCACCAGGGGGAGAGAAAGAGAGAGAGAGAGAGAGAGAGAGAGAGAGAGAGAGAGAGAGAGAGAGAGAGAGAGAGAGAGAGAGAGAGAGAGACTAAATAGTTTAATTTCTCAGAGAAATTACATTCAAAGAGGAGCGACGCGTTCAAACATTTCCATCTGTTTCTTTCTGCGCTGAACAAACAGTAAAACTATCGAGTCTACTGTAGTACTACGAATACTACGAATACTAGTAGAAGTACACAGTGAGAATTATTGCATTATGTGATCTGGTATTCAGGACTTCTCTCCCTGAACAGGTGAGCATCAGGTCGGTATTGAGGACGTTTCAATGAAGTTGTGTTGTTTCCTGCTCCTGCGATGCGTCGTACTTTGAATTGTTGTACTTTCGATGTATTTAAATGTATACAAACTCTATTCCAGAGCCAAAAGCTGTTTGTCTGACTGCATCCACCTGCTTTAAATATAAGATATGCAAAA
>NW_027175932.1:1080207-1100207 GCF_023055335.1 Clinocottus analis
AGGAAGAGAAGAGGAAGGTTTTATTAAGTTACTGCTCATTAAAACATGACGTAATCATTTTGATGCTTCAAAATAAAAGACACACGTGGGACATTTTAATTGGGAAGTTTTAATAAGAAAATAGGTTTTTAGAGCAAATGTTTCTTTCAATAAACGCGTCTATCAATACAGCAGGAAGGAAGTGTGAGCAGCATGAATAACAGAGGCTTTTATTGTGAAGAATCAATAAGAAATTACTTTTGGTAATCGTCGACTTGAAGAAGCTTTGTTAGCAGTTCTTCAGGGAGGAAGAGGAAGCAGCAAAAATAACTGGGGACTTTTATTGTGAATAATTAATAGGAACAATG
This sequence comes from Clinocottus analis, assembly GCF_023055335.1. NCBI lineage: Eukaryota > Metazoa > Chordata > Actinopteri > Perciformes > Cottidae > Clinocottus > Clinocottus analis. Next base: position 1,080,555 of record NW_027175932.1, read on the forward strand.
TGTTTCACAGCAAATTTATGGAGATCTGTTCACAACAATTATTCAATTAACAAGTCTGCTCATACTGCAGGGAGGCAGCAAACATAACAGGAGCTTTTGGTGCGAAGCATTGAGAGGAAATTACTTGTGTTTATCAGCAAATTAGAGGAGCTTTGGTACAGTATTTCCTTCAGAAAATCAAGTCTTCAAATACTGCAGGGAGGAAGAGTGAGCAGTAAAAATAAGAGGGGCTTTTATTGTGAGGAGTTCAAAGGGAATTAAATGTTTTTTCCTGCTTCTTTGACAACAAAGTTCTCGTGTCCGATCACAGACGTTGCATTGAAAAAGCAGCTGTAACCAATAACAAGCACAGTGGTTTATTTAAAGTCTGCTACAAGAAAGTCACGATCATTTTACATCATACACCAATAATATATGTTTTAATGTCTGCGATATGTTCAGGAAAAGATCTTTGTCTGGTGTCAGCGTTGTAATGTCAAGCCTTGAATGTGTCTTCAGAGAGCCGACATGTCGTCTGCCAGCTTCACGCTGACTGAAGAGCAGTTCCTGTGCGGCATCTGTCTGGACGTGTTCACCGATCCGGTCACGTTGCCGTGCGGCCACAACTTCTGCCGCGGCTGCGTCGTTCAGCACTGGGACACCAGCGCCCGCTGCCACTGCCCCTCCTGCAAATTCCCCTTCTACAAACGGCTCGATCTGCGGGTCAACACCTTCGTAGCGGAGATGGCGGCTCAGTTCAAGGAGTCGGCCGGAAGGACCGGCTCGGACCGACGAGCCGCCGGACCGGGAGACGTCCCCTGCGACGTCTGCGCCGACGGCGAAAGGAAAGCCGTGAAGTCGTGCCTGGTGTGCCTGGCCTCCTACTGCGACGCCCACCTGCAGCCGCATGCGACGGCCCCGGCCCTGAAAAGACACCAGCTCGCCGATCCCGTGGAGAACCTGGAGCGTCGGATGTGCGCGGTTCACGATAAGCCTCTGGAGCTCTTCTGCAAGACCGACCAGACCTGCGTGTGCATGCTGTGCCCGGTTCTGGACCACAAGTCGCACGAAGTCATTCCCCTGAAGGAGCAGTTTGAGAAACAGAAGGGCGCGCTGAGGAAGATAGAGGCCGAGATCCACCGGATGATCCTGGAGAGACGATCCAAGATCCTGGAGATCAAACACGCGGCGAAGCTCAGCAAGGAAGCTGCCGTCAGGGAGCTGGCGGATGGGGTTCAGGTCTTCACCGCTCTGATCCGGTCTTTGGAGAGGACCCGGGCCGAGCTCATCGGGACCATCGAAGCGACGCAGGAGGCGACCGAGAAGCAGGCGGAAGGCTTCGTCCGCGAGCTGGACCGGGAAATCTCTGATCTGATCAGGAAACGCGGCGAGGTGGAGCAGCTCTCGCGCTCCAAAGACCACCTGCACTTCCTGCAGGGCTACGCGTCGCTGAATGCTTCTGTGCCCGCCACGGACTGGCAAGAGGTCGGCATGGAGCCGCCATCTTTGAAAGGCGCCGTGAGGACAGCAGGGGATCGGCTGCTGGAGACCCTCGGCGAAGAGATGGAGAAGCTGCTCCTCCAGGCGGAGCTGAGCCGGCTCCAGATGTTCGCCGTGGACCTGACTCTGGACCCCGATACGGCGCACCGGGCGCTGGTCCTGTCGGACGACCGCAAACAAGTGCATCACAGCGTCGTGAAGAAGAATCTACCGGAGGACCCCATGAGATTCAACCCCAGCTGCTGCGTCTTGGGAAAACAGAGCTTCTCTTCTGGAAAGTTTTACTTTGAGGTTGAAGTGAAGGAGAAGACCAGGTGGACTCTGGGAGTCGCCAAGGCGTCCATCAAAAGAAACGGAGTCATCCCGCTGTGCCCGGACAACGGCCACTGGACCATATGGCTGAAAAACGGAGAGGAGTTCGCTGCTCTTGTTGGCTCTCCTCTTCCTCTCGCCCTGAGTTCAAAGCCCCAGAAGGTGGGCGTGTTCGTGGACTACGACGAGGGAGAGGTCTCCTTCTACGACGTGGACGCTGCCGCTCTCGTCCACTCCTTCACCGGCTGCTCCTTCACCGAGAGACTCCACCCCTTCTTCAGCCCCGGGCTCTACAACGACGGCGCCAACTCGGCCCCTCTGGTCATCTCCAGCGTCGCTGGCGGGGATTTATTGAACAGATGAATTTGTGTCAAGTTTCATCAAAGATGCAGCAGTTTTACTCCGTCACGTCATTGCTGTTTTCAGACGTGCCTCGTTTACTTTTTCTCCACCTTTGGCGCAATCGGTTTGGACGGATCAGAAGACTTTAATCGGACGCTCGTGCAGATTAAACTAAAAGAATTGCACTGATACTCTTTCCCTTCTCAGTGACGCATTGTGCACTTTTTCTGTGCAAAGATAAACTAACCAACGGGGGAAGAAAAGGACCAAGTTTACCATCTCGTCCTGTGATTTAAACCAAATGATTTGCAGACATTGTGACTTGCAGGAAGAAGCACAAGTGGAACTACTGACATTAACGAAGCCTTGGGCTCAGAAACTGGGGGTTTTAAAGAAACACAGCCAGGTTTTTCTGGCATTTTAAAGTGTAATATGACAAAGGTTGGCATTCTTAATGGACCTGGCATTTGCACCACTTGTCATAGAAGGAAATGTCACTAATGACACTAAAGCAATGGCTCCCATCTATTCAGGTATCCCTCAAAGCCATAACATGACCCACAAACGGCCGCAGCTAAATGGAATCCAGCCATCCATAATTAAATAATTCACACCTGTGCTTTCCAGGTCAAAATGTCCTCCGTGGTAAAGAAGTGATAGTCTTAGCTGCAGCACATAAAAATTGTTTTTTTTCTCCCTGAGCAGCATAAAGGGACTCCAACCTGCATTTAGTTGTACATCCGTGTGCAATAAATGAGCGTTAATGGAGGGATGCCTGAGAGTTTGTTCAGGGTGACTTTCACTGTTGGCGTACACACCCACAGCAACAAGATATCTATAATCCATCGCTCGCTCTTTTGTCCCCGAGCTGGAGCTGCTGCATTCCTCGCGGCCTCATCCTCTTGTGAATTACAGCGACGGTAAACCAACACACCTGCGCGTCTGAAGGAATCTGCAGCCGGCTTTCCTTTCAACTATCGAAGGTGTATGAAGGTAGATTTGTGTCTTTTTTACCCGAGCAAATTTATAGTTTGTAAGTAAATTATCTCTAAATCTTTGCTCTCAATTTAAAAAAATGTATCTCAAAAAAAAAAAAAAAATACGCTCTTAACACTAAAATTTGCTATCAAAAAAAAAAAAAAAAAAACGCTTAAAAAAAAAATAGTTTTGGGAGGATTTTTTTTAGAGCGTTTTTTTTCTTTTTTCTTTTTTAAAAAAAAAACACAAAAAAAAACATTTGCACGAAAAAAAAAAAATGCTCGAAAAAAAAATGCGTTTAAAAAAAAAAAGTTTATCTCTAATCTTTGCTCTCAATTACAGAAAATGATCTCCCAAAACAAAACGCTCGCAAAAAAAAAAAAAAATGCTCTCAAAACTAAAATTTTCTCTCAAAAAAAAAAAAATGTTTTGGGAGCATTTTTTTTTTTTTTAGATAAAATTTCTTTTTGGAGAGCAAATTTTTTTTTTTTTTTTTTTGCTCTCAATTTTTCAAATTGAGAGCAAAGATTTGGAGATAATTTACTTAGAAATTAGAAATTTGCTTGTGTAAAAAAGACACAAACCTACCTTCATAGTTGCACTCCTTAGTTACTGAAATGGGTTAAACACAGAGAATAATTTCCCAGAGGGATTAATAAAGAATAACGTCTTCGTCTCTGGAACTACTTCTACTTCTTGGTAAATTGGGGAAACGCATGTCGTGCTAATTCATCAGGATGTTCTTCTAGACGTATCCTGTCTCGCTCAGGTCTGAATGTTGTGTACACGCAGACGTTGCAAACGGAAAAAAACAAAACAAACGATGTCTGCGTTGTTGTTGTTGTTGTTGTTGTTATTGTTGTCTCGCTCACTAAAAAGCAGAAACAAAACAGCAGCAGCTGGCGAGGCCCGAGACCCGGCCTCCACATCTCAGCACCAGCCGACAAGAGAGATGACGTGCAGCTGGAACACGCTGTTCAGCTTATATATATATATATATATACATATATATATATACATATATATATATATATATATATATATATATATATATATATATATATATATATATGTATGTATGTATGTATGTATGTCTAAGATCTCAACTGCATTATATACATTTATAAATGTCTTTTCAATAAAAACTTACAAACATGAAAGAGTTTTGTCATCACGTTTATTTCTTACAGGGGAATAAATACAATGAATTTCTGTTTGTTCATTCAAGGAAGCGAATAGAAAAGCGGTAAACAACCGTAAACTGACCCTTTGGCACGCCGCGAGTTTGGATTATTAATGTTCAGCAGAAGCCACGGTGCCGTCTTCCAATATGTAAATATGTGTTTAATGCTCATTAATTAAGGACGATGGACGAATGGGTTTTAATTGGTCCGTTCCTGAGCCGCTCGCAGCAGAATAATGTGTGTCTCTGGGTGTTGTACTTCCTGTACAGTCGTCTCTGGCAAAAGGCCCGTCCTGAAGCTGCCGCAGGCTCCTCGCAGACGGAGAAGAAAAGCTCGGTGCACATTGATGCCGGCAGGAGAAAAGCAACAAACACGCCATTAAATATCCGGCGCCGTGAGTGTTTATCCCCTTCACCGTGAAATGCGGGTTTTTAATCATAAACAGGCCGTGACCGTTTATAAGCTGCAGCTGCTGCTGCTAGCTACCCGCTAGCTGATGGTGCTACTGCCCGCTAGCTGATGGTGCTACTGCTCGCGTCCCCGCTGCCCGAGTCGGGCGTCGAGCCGGGCTGGACCCACTGCCTCCGGTGGTTATTGGGAGCTAGCAGGGAGCTAGCTGCTGCAGATAGCTAGCAACTGCAGGGAGCTAGCTGCTGGAGCTAGCTGCTGGAGCTAGCGCTGCCGACGCTGCATTTTCAGTGTTGTTTACTCGAGCTCAAACAGTGCAGAGCAGCGCCCGAGTATGGAGGTAGATTTGTGTATTTTTTACACGAGCAAATTTCTAGTTTGTAAGTAAATTATCTCCAAATCTTTGCTCTCAATTTAAAAATTGCTTTAAAAAAAAAAAAAAAATTTGCTCTCCCAAAAAAAAATTTCTCTAAAAAAAAAAAAAAAATGCTCCCAAAACTAAATTTTTTTTTTTTTTTTAGAGCAAATTTTAGTTTTGAGAGAATTTTTTTTTTTTGCGAGTGTATTTTTTTGGAGATCATTTTCTGTAATTGAGAGCAAAGATTGGAGATAAACTTTTTCTTTCTTTTTTTTTAAGCGCTTTTTTTTTGAGCAAATTTTAGTTTTGAGAGCATTTTTTTTTGAGAGCGTATTTTTTTTCTTTTCAGATACATTTTTTTAATTGAGAGCAAAGATTTGGAGATAATTTACTTACAAACTAGAAATTTGCTCGGGTAAAAAAGACACAAATCTACCTCCATAGGTGAGGAGTCGTGATGGCAAACAGGGAACAACTGTTTGCCATCACGTCCACAGCGCTAGCTCACGAGCTAACAGCTAGCGCTGTGGAGGTGGATGCTGAACAACTTTGTGACAACACAACTGTTCAACAACCTTCTCGTTCAACACACCCTCGCTGCTCCGTCACAAGAGACTTTAAACACGAGGTTAACGTTGTGAAATCAAACAAAACAACAACAAACAAGCGACAAAATGATTCACACAAGAGCTCAGAGAAGGAAGTAAAAATCATCAATCTCTTGCTGCTTCCTCGTTTCTATTTATTACTTCTTTAATCATGTCGGACAGTTGTGATTATATTATTATATTATTATATTTGCGCTTGTAATACTCCAATAACAGTCCATCTGACACATTGCTGGGTTACGGTGATGTGTTTGTGTACTTACTCGTAGTGTTAATACTTAAAGTGCCTCTCTGTGTTCCTAGCTATCAGTAGCGCTATATAATACATTATAAGACGCCTTCAGGCGTGAATCAGCAGCAGCTTGCCCGACAAGCTGTGAGCTGATTATTTGTAAATATTATGCAGAAGAGAAAAAATAAAACACATTATGAATTTCTACAGTGAATAAACGCTACGAGGAGACGATGCGTTTGAGGGTTTTCGACTAAAAACTCTGCAACCGCACATCATTTTTTAACCCTGTTATTATTATCATTGTAGCTCACGGGCAAAAAGTCTATTCTATAGCTCAAAAGAGACGAGTCGGACGCTTTTAAAAGATGTTTTTAATATATATTCATAAAGTACAGCTTCTTGTTTCACCCTTTCACCGCCAAATGGGACCAAATACATTTCCCTCAAATGCACAAAGCGCTTTTGTTGCTCGTAATTGTAGTTTTTCTGAAACATTTCTCACACAAAGTTCCACTTAGCTGTGAAATTGGATTCGTAAAAGACGCTTCGAACAGAAAATACTGACGTTACAGATGAAGGTGACTTGTTACTTTGGGGGATGGAGGAGCACGAAGTCGTCTGTCAAGAGGTCGCAGGTTGTAACGCTGAGAGCCGGGTGTCAGGGAGGGAAACCGGATGTCACAGCTTCGGCTGCGTGTGATTGGCCGATTAAAGCGGCGTGTGATTGGACAGCTTCACCTGGATGTTCCCGCGGCGGCGGCGAGGAGATAAGAGGGATTCATTCACAGCCGGTTCATCTTCTCCCCCAGTTCTCTCGCACCAGTAGACCTGTGGAGGCCGGCCTGCAGCCCACAGATGAACTGAGTCTCTCTGGTGTGCAGCGCCACCTGGTGGCCGCCGGCTCACCCTGACGAGGCCAGAAGTATGCGGACACGTGGAGACACACGTTTACTCTGAATGTGATGAATCTGCTGCGTCTTCCAAGGAAAAAGAGCAAAAGATACCAGCGTGCTGCTGCAGGTTCCTCTTGAAACCTTCACGGTGGCATTCTGGGGATTTATTGAGTTGATTATTACATATTTCTGATAAGTTAACTCTTTTAAAAGTCATTAATTTGTGTATTTGTTGGCTCATGAGCGTGCATCTTTTATCCTCTCGGCATCAAGCCCCGCTTCACAGAAATATCAATGATTAATATCCTTGTGCTAGATTCAGATGATCTCCTAAACCACGAGGACTATTTGAATAATATAAAAAGATATAATGCACAGAAAACTATTGGGAACATGGATAATAAGTTCATATATGTGTTACTGGGATATTAGTTTATAATGGTGCACAGAAATATGTATATTTTGCAAAACAATTCTAATTATACGTTGTGTTTTCTCATCGTAAATTTGCTATTTGCTCTCTTTAATACATGACATGTGTTAAAGCTCTATCATCGAGTGAAGTTAAGTGTTATTAATAATTAATACAGCACACATAAGATAATCACCTGCAAGCTGCAGGCCCCAGTGCATGATGGGAAAACAGCAAACCGAGCGCTGATGGACTGGAGGTTTTGCTGAAGTAGAAGAGTTATTAAACGTGTGATTGTAATATTTAACGGGAGCCTGAGCTGCGACGCTGTGAGTTCTCTGTAAATCACTTTTGTGGTTTCAGTGTCGCAGTAACCGTGAAGTGACTGTGTGACTTTTCCACAATGCATATATTTGTACGTGTGATGTATAATTATGTAGAAATGTGCGCGTATGTGTCATTGAGTCCTTTTGTTCTTCTTCCTTTGATATTTTGAGATAAATAAGCTTCATTAGGCTCAATCACAGATTAAGTTTAAAATATTACCGTTGCATTGTTTGCTGTCATAACTAACAGTCGCGGCGTTTCCCAGCATGCAACCTGCGTCCGCCTCTCCATCTCCAGCTTATCATCTTCTAAAAATCAACTCCAACCCTCTAAGCGTCCTATTCTTATCTCCTACTTCCTCCCTTCGACCTCCACCGTTATGACGTGATGTTCTGAGACAAATAAACAAAAGAGGAGGAAGAACCGTCTCATGAAATGACATGAAATGACATGAAATCACATGAAATCACATGAAATCACATGAAATCACACCGGTCCTCTCTGGACTTCATCCTGACATGATGCCAGTGCAGATTTCACAATAAAACATCCTGTCTCAGTATTTGACTTGTTTATTATAACGGTGGTGTGTTCGAGGGTTGTGGGAGATCTGAGACTCGTCAATGAAACTCATGCGCGAGATTTAATCCCCTTTTTATTATTTTAACAATCGCAGCGACACAGAGGACATTTCTACTAAACACATGCTGTAATTCAGGTTTTCAGTGCTGCAAGTGTTGCCGGGGGTTCAAGTCCCCCGACGGTACCTGTTCTATTCTGGGATGGTGAAAATGTCAGGATTTGCCATTTAGCCACCTGGAAACACGCCTTCAGGCCTCTGCCTCCACACCGCCGCAGCGCTTCGCACAGTTAAACACTTATGCATTGAAAAAATATGCAAATTTATTGTACTTTTTTATGGTGAACGTGGAGCCGACGGCTGACGTGACCTTTTGACCCCGAGAGGTGAGTTGGTGACTTTGTCTAATCTCTCCAGAAATAAAACATTCTTGTGAGTTTCCTTGAATTAAAGTGACAGTAACGCCGACGATTTCTGCAGCGAGACTCTTAAAAGCTAGGCTAACAGTCTCCCTTTGTGCTAAGCTAGGCTAGGCTAAAGAAAAGGCTGAACTGAAGTGATGAATTCATCAACTCCACGTAGAGGTCTGGCAGCGGCGAGCAGCTGGAGAACCAATGTGACGGCGTTGACCTTTCAGGAAGGAAAAGCCAGAACATGGAGGGAAGCTGTCCGGCTTCTCCCCACAAGAGAAATGTTGGCAGGCCGGAGACGGCGGCTCGGATATCTTTAGTGTGAACGAGGTGAAGTTGTTGGCCGGTCGCTGACAGTTACGACCCTCCAGCTTTCAGCAAAGCGTGGATGAACTTCACCGCGCTGTTTCCTGAAGCGCCTCCAGGCTTAAGATGGAAAATAAGAGGATTTTATCAAACTTTTCTTAAAGCCACTGGTTGTTTCGAGCCCACTGGGTTAATAAAGCTGTGCAGTCAGACGCGGTGAGACAGCTTCTATACTACGATACGTCTCTGGTACATAAGTATGCTATAATACTGCAAGCCACGGGTAACACAAACAGAGATACAAAAAATAACACAAAAATATAAATGCAATACTCTCTATGATATAAAGCTGGAAGTAAAGAAACTTCTCCAATGTAATCTTCTCTCCTGTCCCTTAAAAAGCAGGAAATTACATTAGAAAAGTGAAGAAGAAGAAGAGGAGGAAGAGGTCAGGTGTTGAAGGGGAGGGGCTTCTCTCAGTAGCCCTTCATGGCGATGGATGAGCCGGCGGCGCCGTCGTGACGTCCGACCTGGTGCACCATCAGCAGGGAGACCAGCAGGCCCAGCAGCTGCAACGACGGGTTCCCAGTGAGAGACACACAGGTGACAGGTGACATCACGCAACAGCATCTTTTTTACCCAAGAAAACTTCTAGTTTGTAAGTAAATTATCTCTAAATCTTTGCTCTCAATTTAAAAATTGTTCTCAAAAAGCAAAACAAAAAACGCTCTCAAAGAAAAAACTGCTCTCAAAACTAAAAAACGTCAAAAAACAACTTTTCTCTAAAAAAAAAAAAAAAAACCTAAAAAAAAAACTGCTCCCAAAAAATTTTTTTTTCAGTTTTTTTTTTTTTTAGAGCAAATTTCTTTCTTGGAGAGCAAGTTTTTTTTTTGCGAGCATATTTTCTTGGGAGATCATTTTCTGTAATTGAGAGCAAAGATTGGAGATAAACTTTTTTTTTTTTTTTTTAAAGCACAGTTTTTTTTTTGAGAGCAGTTGTTATTTTTGAGCAAATTTTTTTTTTTAGCGTATTTTTTTTTTAGATACATTTTTTTTTAATTGAGAGATTGAGATTGAGAGATAATTTACTTACAAACTAGAAATTTGCTCAGGTAAATAAGACACAACTCTACCTTCATAGGTGAGGAGCAGTCAACGAGGTAACATGTCTCTTAAAGTCAGTTAACAATCTGCTTCAATACAACGTTGGCTCTTAAAAATAACTACATAAAGGTAGAAATGCAAAGTTTAGAACTTGCACTTCCTTTTTTTTACGCCATTCCTTGACCTTCAAAACAATATTTTTGTCCCACCAATGAGAGGAGTTGAAGCCAGTAAAGGTAAATGAAGGCGGCGCTTACAGCTGTCACAGCCAGTCCAAAGAAAAAGCCCATCAAGATCTGGAAGAACAGGTGCATCCACGAAAAGATGACATCACCGCACGTCTGCAACAGAAGAGACGGAGGAAGGTCATAAGGAGGAAACGCCGGGCCTTCATCGGGCCTTGATTGGTTAATTGGTTGATTGATTGAATACCTGACTAAAGATTTGGTCAGGGCCGGAGGTTCCCTGCAAGAAAAAACAATAACAAGATATGAATAATAAGACAAAAGTATTTGACACAACTATAAATACTTTTACACTCGATTGCACAACAAATCGTTTGTTTGTTTGTTAGTTATTTATGTATTTCCTGTAACTTCTAAACATGTTTTATTCAGAAAGTAACTCAGTAAATTCAGGGTTGAGTATCTTTATCAATCATTTAGAAAAGGAAACGTAGCATTTACTGTTGCTACGTTTTTTCCTTAATGAGGCTAAGTGACTACTTATATTTACAAACCCGATCTCACAGTTTGATTTTACGAAACCAACCTTAGGTCTGACTTTACATCCAGTTTCCAAAGCTCCAGGTGCATGATAATGAGCGCTGCACTGACAGCTGGTGGGGATGTGGTCGTCCCAGTCCATCTCGCTCACCACGCCACAGCACTTAGCCTGCAACCACAGGAGAGAGAGACGCTGGCTGACGATGCTGTAATGTTCTCGTGTAAAACTCTCAAGGCCAGTACGCTGAAGTTCGACTGCACTGTTAAGCTTTAATAGTACAAAGACAGCGTTACGCTTCTCTGCAGCTCCTCTAGCATCGCTCTCATCTCATCGTCTGCTATGAAGGGTTTGGCCAACTCAGCAGAGACGCTGTCGAGTTGTTCTTTGAGCTACAAGAAAAGAGGGGACAATGTTAGCGTCATATCACGATACACAATGTGTTAGCATCAAAAGACTTAAGCGTAAAAAAGAAATAAAGGAATAATAGAATAGTATAGCATAAAGGTAGATAGAGAGAACGTTAGCAAGAAGGTAGATAGCGAGAATGTTAGCATGAAGGTAGATGGGAGAACATTAGCGAGAAAGTAGATGAGAGAACGTTAGCATGAAGGTAGATGAGAGAACGTTAGCATGAAGGTAGATGAGAGAATGTTAGCATGAAGGTAGATAGCGAGAATGTTAGCATGAAGGTAGATGAGAGAACGTTAGCATGAAGGTGGATAGAGAGAACGTTAGCGAGAAGGTAGATGAGAGAACGTTAGCATGAAGGTAGATGAGAGAACGTTAGCGAGAAGGTAGATGAGAGAACATTAGCTTAAAGGTGGATAGAGAGAACGTTAGCGAGAAGGTAGATGAGAGAATGTTAGCATGAAGGTAGATGAGAGAACATTAGCTTAAAGGTGGATAGAGAGAACGTTAGCGAGAAGGTAGATGAGAAAACGTTAGCATGAAGGTAGATGAGAAAACGTTAGCAAGAAGGTAGATGGGAGAATGTTAGCATGAAGGTAGATGGGAGAACATTAGCTTAAAGGTAGATAGAGAGAACGTTAGTGAGAAGGTAGATGAGAGAATGTTAGTATGAAGGTATAAGAGAGAACATTATCATGAAGGTAGATGAGAAAACGTTAGCATGAAGGTAGATGAGAGAACGTTAGCTTAAAGGTAAATAGAGAGAACGTTAGCTTAAAGTTATCTAGAGCGGGCGTTTTAGCATAAAGGTAGAGAGCGAGAACAAAAATGTCCATCTGGACGATTAACAGGAGGGTCGTGAGATTAAAAGATGACCTTGTTTCTGGCGACAACCACAATGACGCCGAAGATCATCATGATGATCATTCCGACCACCATGAAGCCTGCAAACTGAAAACATGAACAACAGTCAAAGACAAGACTCGTTTAGCCGATCGCGGCTTGATTATCTTAAAAATGATGGAACGGGGAGCAAACACGTTATCTTTCATGAGTTTGGCGTCGTGTGCGTACGATTTTGAGGGCGAGTCTGTTCTCAGAGATTCCCGCGTAGATTCCCAAGCAGGAGATGCCGAGGACGCCGATGGCGAACACCCAACCCCAGCCCATGCTCGGGCCGCCGACCATCGACAGCTGCTCCGCCGCCACAACAAACACAAACATGGGATCAATCAACAAAATGTGAGCGACGGCAGTGGATTTCATAATCAAGCTAGCAATATTCTACTTTTAAGTTATGATTAAAAAAACAAAGATGAATCTGTTCATTCTGTGTTTCTCTATCGCTCCTGGACGTCTTCTTAACGTTCAAATGCAGTGAGTTTGTTGTATTTACTGAGGAGGAGTCTACATTTGTTTGTGTTCATCCGTGAAAGCTAAGCTAGTTAGCTAGGCTAACTTAGCTTTGAAACCGCTTCTTCTCCAACCACAATGGGGGAAAAAAACCAATAACGAACATTGTTTCTACAAAATATCCGTGTTTACAAGCACAACAATTGTTCTACATGAAAGTGAATTAATAAAGACGGTAATGCACATATTATTAAGATTTAGCTTGTTTTATTCTTTACTTTAAGCAGCACATTGAGCCTCATTAAGTTTTGTTTTGCTCTATTTGAGAAAAGTGAGAGGAAGTTTGTCACGCAGAAAACATCGTTTGGATGTTTTTAATCTGATTATTCAAAGTTTTATTTATTTATAAACTAGTACATGAGGCAGGTGGTTTACATCTGACTAAGGTAGTGTGTCAATTCACTTCATTTTTACCAAGGTTTCAGTAATAACTCATGTTTTTAGACTGTATATCTAGTGAATCCCCTCTTGAATGTATCCACACATTGCATAAGATGATCTCTGGACGTCCTCGTGAGCGTGCAGATCCATGAGGGTGTTGGGTTTCAGCCCATCAGAGAGCTTAAAATCCTGTCCGAAGCCCCGGAAATCGACCTCTAAACCTCGCGGCGTTTTGGGAAACGCTCTGGACAGAAATGGAACGTAGATTTGATTATTTTAAAACCCAAAGAGCTGAAGACACGCGGAGCCGTCCTGTTTTTCCTGCCCTGCGAGTGGAAAACCTCCTCCAGACCGCGTCTGCTTCGCATTAAAGCAAATTAAACGTAAGTTTCCACTACGTCTTGGCAGCGGCGCGCGTCCTTATAAACACTCTGAATCCTTCACCTCCACTCGGCGTAAACATTTAGAAACCAGCGCTTTGTAAACGACGTCTTCCTCTTCACAAACCACATGTTTTTCTGTTCTAGTCCCAAAACCCTTAGCGTTGCAGAGCCCTGTTTTCATGCAATTGTTTCACAATAATCAACACAAACAAGCCCCGTGCCCTCCGGTGCTCCCACGACTTTAAACCTGGTTTAAATCTTCACATCTGACTCTGATTCTGTTGTTTCACTTTCGGTAAATCGGCCCCTCGTTGTGCCGAGACGTCCGGGAACTTGTAAACGTTTTGGCAGCGACCGGCGATCCCACGAGACTGATGTCAACGACCCCCACTTCTGGTTTGACCTCTGACCTCTTTCAGCTTGTGTTCATGTTTTAAGTTGCGTTGCCGTCGAGATCCGAGAAAATGTTGTCGCCAAGAATTAGTTCAACTTTATTAAAGCCGGAGATGTAAACAAAAGACACACAAAGCGTCAGTCAGGGAGCTTCAGATGTGCTCACTGTCTTCATGCTAAGCTAAGCTGCTAGCTACACGCTACACGCTAAAGACTTGACAGCGGTTCGTGGATCGACCTCGTCTCTTATGGAAACACTTTAAATTCAGATTTCTCTCACCAGACTGTTAAATAACGGTAACATTGTGCATGAAAACGTTGGATATATTTATCAATCATTTGAGCTTTTCTCCACACTCCTCTGGGTGTTCACAACTTGTGTTATCAGCTGTTTTTTTATTGGCTTGTATTTTACATTTGGCCTGAATAACTTCCTCCTAGTTCACACTGAAAGATCACAGGATGCATTCAACAATTTCTGCAACAAAAAAATAAATATATGTGCATGTTTGAACACATTGAAAGTTGTATTTTATATTTTTTTTAAACACGTTCACACTTTTTGTTTCAGCTTTTCTGCATTTCGATGCCAAAATCTCAAACAAGAAGTGGGTTCCCTCCTCGTGTTGTTGTTGTTGTTGTTGTTGTTGTTGTGGTGGTGGTGTGGTTGTTTACCTGGTTGCTGTAGACGGTGCTCTTCGCCACCAGGTAGACCAGCACACAGCCGAGGATCTGGAGACACGTCAGTCAGTTATTGGTACAGAATCAAAGCTCAGCGTACGGAGGCTGAACGCCGCCAAAAACAAAATGTTGAGTCTTTATATAAAATTAATTAGAGAATGAGTGAAATATAAAGTAAAGAATGTAGAAAAATAAGACATTTATGACTGAATTAAAACAATTTGGAGAAATATGTTTTTTACGTTATTAATACAGAAGGTAAACACTGCCGGACCTTCTGATGACAGGAAGCGTCTCAGAACCTCTTTACTGTTTATTTAAGGGGGAAATTAAGACTTTAAACTGTGCGTTCATGAAAAGTTCAAGATGAGTCATCAAGAAATCATTTTGATTTTAACAGAAACAGAAAATATGAAAATACTCAAAAACTGTGAATATTTAGCTCGCAACAAGGAATAAATGAACAATTGACTCAATATTTAAAACATTTAAAATGTGTTTTTCATTCCTATCAGACGGGTTTGAAGGCGACACCATCTTGATCATTTCTACATGTGATTGATTTTCCATCCCTCTGGTTGCTGCTGTAGTTTCTGTGGTTCCTGCGTTGAGCCACTAGGGGGCGACAGAGCCTCTGAAGACGCTCAACAAGCTGCAAACACTTCAAACGTCTCCATCTGGACACGAGCGTCTGCGTCTGGGCTTCATTATGCTTCATTATACTGTACGCAGTATTGTCAAGTATTTCATGTGTAAAAACATTACAATATACACAGTTTGACCTAAAAAAACACACAACCTTTCACGAGAGTCACTAGCTGGAGGCCGGGGGTCATAATTGGTCTCTGAGGGGTAATAAAGAATAAGTGTTTGTGTGTGTGTGTGTGTGTGTGTGTGTGTGTGTGTGTGTGTGTGTGTGTGTGTGTGTGTGTGTGTGTGGGCGTTGAAAAGGAAAAACACATTTTAAAGAACATTTTTCCGTTTAATTTGATGGATTATTAACGGATATGTGTTTCCCTTTCACACATTTCCTCATGTTTAGTTGACATCGGACTAAAAGTCGTGTTCTTTATGCTTTTCGCTGAAGCTCCGCCCCCTCGCAGATGAAAACAAGCCCCTGCTGCAGAAAGGATGAGAGCAGAATAAAGGGAGTCTGTGGACGCTGCAACCCGACTCCCTCTCTCACATTCCCGCTTCACAACTTCCTGGAAGTGAGTCCTCACCGCATGAAGCAGATTGTTTACAACTCCTCCACTTCTGATGCTGCACGTCATTTTATACTTATTAAACACTTCAAAACTCTTTAGGAAACACAAGTAGATGTTTCTCTCTTGCAAATCCGTGTTTAATGTGTTTGTTTACACAAAACATGTTTTCCACCCAATTTATTGATTAGTAAAAGCTGAAAAAAAGTATATATTAGTTGTTTTAGTCGTTTAGAAACTTGATAATAATAATAAACCCAAAAAGCTAATCTGTCTAATGTGTTTTTTGTCTGGTTTTTTTTAGATAAAACATGTTTTACACATAATTTTTGGATTAGTTAAAGCTGAAGAAAAAACATGTATATACACGTATTAGTTGTTTTAGTGGTTTAGAAACGTTTAATAATAATATAATAATAATAATAAACCCCCCAAAATAGATTTTAGTTTTTGTTTAATGTGTTTTTTTTAACATAAAACATGTTTTCCATCCAATTTATTGATTAGTAAAAGATGAAGAAAATGTATACATAAGTCGTTTAGTCGGTTAGAAACTTAATAATAATAATAAACACAAAAAGAAGATTTTTTTCACTTGTTAATCAGTTCAATGTGTTTGTTTTTACATAAAACATGTTTTCCATCCAATTCATTGATCAGTAAAAGCAAAAAAAAAAAAAAAAAAAAAAAGAATAACTAACTTTTTTCAACCCATTTAAACCCGTTTTTATTTGTAAACTCATGAAATCAGATTAAAAAAAGAAAAAATGGATTTCATTAATTACGCAGCTTCTTTAGCTGGATGTTCTCCTTCAGTGTTTATTGGTCTTGTTTCTGATATGAAATCAATTCTTTCCGTACTCACCGCGTACAGCACGTTGAAGAAGATGAAGAGACATTTCAGGCAGCCGTTAATTTTCCCCATCGTCGGTGTTTCTGCTCTCTGGGAGAAGAAGCTGTGAGCTGAAGCTGTGAGAAGAAGCTGTGAGCTGAAGCTGTGAGATGAAGCTGTAAGATGAAGCTGTAAGACGAAGCTGTAAGACGAAGCTGTAAGATGAAGCTGTAAGATGAAGCTGTGAGATGAAGCTGTAAGACGAAGCTGTAAGACGAAGCTGTAAGATGAAGCTGTGAGACGAAGCTGTGAGATGAAGCTGTGAGATGAAGCTGTGAGCTGAAGCTGTAAGATGAAGCTGTAAGATGAAGCTGTGAGATGAAGCTGTAAGATGAAGCTGTAAGATGAAGCTGTAAGATGAAGCTGTAAGATGAAGCTGTGAGATGAAGCTGTGAGATGAAGCTGTGAGATGAAGCTGTGCTTCAGTGAGGATGTGCAGCACAGCGCGAGACACACGAGGAGGCTGATCCCAGAGCTGCAGCACACAGAGCGCAGCTGCAGACACGCAACCAGCTACACACAACCAGCTTCACACAACCAGCTTCACGCAACCAGCTACACACAACCAGCTACACACAACCAGCTTCACACAACCAGCTTCACACAACCAGCTTCACACACACGTTGCAACACGTTAAAGTCTCGTTCACTTTCTTCGTCGTTGTGTTTGTATTTTACGGCCTCAGGGTGTTTAGTTTTCTCTGTTCGTCGTCAAGAGAAGACGTTTCATTATGTGAAGCGATTAAAAAACACTTAATGTTTGAAATGTCGGAACTTTCCGACTTTTCTTGGACGTTTTTTTGCTAACGGGGGTGCGTTCAAGGTCCAAGGTCAAAGTTCAAAGGGAGAAAGTTTAACGACGTCTTTAAAAAGATGAAGTGGAGATGAAGTGGAGTGATCCAGAGTGATAATACCCCTAACAATAACATTATTAATGATTAATAATCAATATTAAACATTATTAATAATAACAGGGACAAACGGAGGTGATGGAAGAAGTGTGTGTCCTCTCTAAGTGCTCCAGATCTATGAAGTGTTTACCAGGAGACTGATAGAGGAGGCCACGCCCACTTTGTGTGTGTGCGTGTGTGTGTGTGTGTGTGTGTGTGTGTGTGTGTGTGTGTGTGTGTGTGTGTGTGTGTGTGTGTGTGTGTGTCAAACATGAACCGGTACGATGAGCCGCTTGAAGCTCTTTTAGAGCTTATTAGTTTAATCTTTTGGAGAGTTTGTGTTTGTGTGTTTTTTATTCATTATAATTTTCTCTCAGTTGTTATTCATTTCATAATTGTTGGACATGTCCCGCCCCCTTTGCGCTGGTATCGCCCGCGAGCCAATCAGGATGCAGGATCCCGTGTGGAGGATCTGCTCTCTGCAGGAATGTGCAGGTCTGAGTTCAGTTTCATGAGTCTCATTGTTCATGTTTATGAGAACGTTTCATTCTGGGTTCACGACAGACTCTTAAAGGGCCGGAGGCCCACGAGTAAAGTTACTACTTCCTCCTCAATCCATGCAAAGGTTACAAGGGTTTTTTAAGTAAAAAATGTAAGATAAAAAATGTATTTATGGAGAGATAAACTACAGTTGCAGTGCAAATATTATCAATAAAAAACTAAAGAAAGCATCCAATAAACATTTGGAAAGAATGAAATATTCACCAATTCTTTGTTTCGACATTTTAATCATTGAACTAAATGACGGCACATTTATGGTTGGATAATAATAATGAAGCCATGTCTTTAATATTCTTATAATGTTCTAGAACATTTGAATTGTTTAACAGAGAGAATCTGTTCGTCATTAATGGACCAACACAATTACACACAATGTAATAAATAAAGGATGAATGATTAATAAATGGAGCTTTTAGTTGATTTTTCAGTGAAAGATCTTGAAAATTAGACAAACACTGTGAGGTTCACTCTGTGCTGATCTCAGAGTCTGAACCCACGACCAGCGTGTACAAAGTAAAATGGTGGAAATGGAACGTTGTGGTCGGACATCCTGCTTCTGAAACGAGGTGGAGAGGTTTCAGTTACAGATTTACACAAAGGTACGAGACACTAACTGACATTCAGACCACAAAAGTACACAAAACCACCAAAAAAAGACGTTACATGTTGTTGTTGTTTTGTTTTTTTAGAATATTTTCCAATCCCAGGCTTTGTAAATCACCAACAACAACAACAACAACAACAGTGTAACCATTCGGCCGCTGAGCAACTGTTGTGTAAAACCTGGATGTATTGAACACTATAAGTCATATACAAGTGAAACATATGGTTTGGTACATGAGAAAATTCAAATGGCTCCAATGGCTCCAATGGCTCCAATGGCTCCAATGGCCCCAATGGCCCCAATGGCCCCAATGGGTACAATGGGGCCATTTTAGAGGAAAGGGGCCAAAAAAAATAGTGTTTTATCAGGTCGTTTGGTTACTGGTGCTTTAACTGGTCTGTGGTGCAGGTTACTGGTGCTTTGACTGGTCTGTGGTGCAGGTTACTGGTGCTTTGACTGGTCTGTGCTCCTCAGTCTGGGCTTCTGGTCCCTCCAGCTGACCCACTGAGCCACTTGCTGCTTTCCATTGAGGCTTTGAGTCGAGGGGATTCCCACGACAGCTGCAGGAGGGCCATTCTCAAGCTTTCCCCCCAGTTTTCCTCAGAGTCTCTCTTTCTTCTTCTTCTTCTTCTTCCTGATCGCATTCACACGTTCACATGGAAGCGATGGGAACGGCCACAATCTGGTCTCGGGGTCCAGTTCTTTGCCCACTGGTGTTAAACAGGGAGGAGCTATTGTTGCTATTGCTTTTTCTTTTTTTTAACTTTTTCCACTCCGATTTATTTTTGCCAGTCCAGGGCGTTGAACCGATGACCTTCCGGCAGTGCTTAAGTGCAGGAATGTGTTTTGCCACTCTGACAACAGACACGAGGAGCCTCCTCGCAGGGTCCAGTGGTCGGTGCCTCAGAAATGAGAGCGACGCTGATAAGAGCGGCCATCTTTCCACGAGTTCCACCTTCATCACGGAGAGAGAACCTGAGCTCCAGCTGCAGCTGCAGAAAACCTTCAAGAAGTATTTTTTTGGATGGGTTCATGTCTTGAAAACAAATGTAAATGAAACACAAACAAGACATCAGAATCGTGGAATCGTAACATTTTGTTGAGTTTAAATTACAACGAAGAACTTTGGCGTTGTGTTGTTTCTGGCGCCCCCTGTGGACGAACGCCGTAGTGTTTGCGT
>NW_027175932.1:1105207-1110207 GCF_023055335.1 Clinocottus analis
TCTGCAGCAGCCTTGAAGGTCGTCCTTGAAGGTCGTGTCCTCTCACCTGGGCTGCAGGTCAGCAGGTGAGCACAGACAGCTGACAGGAAGTTGAGTCTCCCAGTCCTCAAAGCTCCTCAAGCCGCAGCACGAGTCCTGAGGAAGAGTTATGTTGTGTGTAGTTGTCTGTGTGTAGTTGTCTGTGTGTAGTTGTCTGTGTGTAGTTGTGTGTGTGTAGTTGTGTGTGTAGTTGTGTGTGTGTAGTTGTGTGTGTCTTACGGAGGCCTGCAGCTTGTTGAGTTCAGTCTGGATGTAGCGCTCTGCTCTGTGGAGCGGCGTCACGTTCAGGAACACCTCGTCCACGGCACCGTCCATCTGCACACACACACGATATATATATATGTGTGTGTGTGTGTGTGTGTGTGTGTGTGTGTGTGCATGCTCCGTGCTGCAGGGGGCAGCAGAGTTACCTGAGCCTGAACCTGAACCAGCGGAGCGGCGACAACCATCAGAGCCACGAAGTCCACGAGCACCAGAGCAGAGAACTGCAGGGACAGAGGAGAGAGTGTGTGTGTGTGTGTGTGAGGGTGTGTGTGTGTGTGTGAGGGTGTGTGTGTGTGTCTCACCAGCAGCAGCAGGGGTTTGAGGTCCAGAGACGCAGCACAGACGCCCAGAAGCGCCAGCAGCACGGTGACCGGACCGAACACCTGAAGCAGCAGCAAACCATCGCTGCTGGAGAGCTGCTGGAACAGCTGGGAGGGAATGTCCATGTTTATGTTTATGTTTATGTTTATGTTTATGTTTCAATCATCTCCTTATCATTTAAATTAGGCCTCAAACGCCTCACCCACAGAAATATGTAATAGTGTATTTATTCATTATAAGTTATTATTATTCAGACAAGGAAATTTCACTTATTTTCCTTATTTCCTTGTCTGAATATCTTCATATATATATATATGTATATATATATATATATATATATATATATATATATATATATATATATATACATATATATATATTGTATATATATATATATAAAACCAGCATTGTTTAATCCGGCTCCATTAAGCTCATTATGTTGCATCTGTTTTGCTCCAACAACAGACCAACAGGCGACACACGGCTGTAAAACTTTAATTGTATTTGTTGGGAGAAACACACACACACACACACACACACACACACACACACACACGATTACCTCGGCAACCGGTGTGTTTCCTTCGATGGACGAGAATCCGACGCCGATCATCACCACACCAGACACCTGCAGAGACGATGAAGGGATGAGAGTCCCAGGGGAGGAGGAAGAGGAGGAGGAGAAGAGGAAGAGGAGAAGAAGAGGAAGAGGAGAAGAGGAAGAGAAGGAGGAGGAGGAGAAGAGGAGGAGGAAGCGTTTACAGCATTCCTGAGAAAGATGCGTCTCCAGAGACGCTCATCAGACATTATCAGACGCTGGCAGGCTCACACACACACACACACACACACACACACACACACACACACACACACACACACACACACACACACACACACACACACTCACACACACACACACATCATAATGTTCCTCAGTTTAAAGTTTCCAGACTGAAGCAGCTGAAATATTCTCACGCTGAATCATTTACTTTCTACGAGACTTTGTCTTCAGGCAAAGAAAAACTACTGCAGGGATGAATATTATATATATATATATATATATATATATATATATATATATATATATATATATATATATAATATTTATTTATATAAATACATATTTGTATTTATTTATATCAATATATAAATATAGATATAAAAAATACATCTATATATACATGTATTTAAATATATATACATGTATTTAAATATATAAGGGAACAATATCAACAATAGAGACGTAGAGAAGATGAAGAGATGTAAAAACATAAAGTTGTGAATCGTCAGCGTAGAAAAGCATCAGGAGCCCAAAAGATGGAGCTTATGGATCATAACTGCATCATGTTTTATGTTCTAATAAAGACAATAATAATCCAACAAATCAGTTAATATGTGTTTAAAGATTGCCTTAATCAGATTAAATGTAGTTTAATAATATTCTTACCTCCTGCAAACAAATACTATCAATACTTGTATTTCATGGCAACAGAAAGTAAAATAATGAAGTAAAAATAATATGAAATGAAATAAAGTAATTAGGATCTTCATTTCCTTTGGTTTTCCGACCGCTCTTCATCATCATCACACTCGTCATTCGTTAGCAAACACTAACTAGCGACTAGCAGTTACTTAGCGGTTAGCGGTTAGCTTACCAGCAGCAGCACAGTGACACAGATGGAGAGTCCTCGTAAGTAACTCCTGCAGCGAGCCATGATGTCGTCTGAGAGAGGAGAGCCAGAGCTGCAGACCAGAGTGTGTGTGTGTGTGTGTGTCTGTGTGTGAGAGAGAGAGAGAGAGAGAGAGAGAGAGAGAGAGAGAGAGAGAGAGAGAGAGAGAGAGAGAGAGAGAGAGAGAGAGAGAGATTGATCTTGTTTAAAGCTCTGGAGTGTATCGCTGCAGAATGAAGAACATGACCAAGTTAGGAAGCTCAGCTGGAGGAGAGAGAGAGAGAGAGAGAGAGAGAGAGAGAGAGTGAGAGAGAGAGAGAGAGAGAGAGAGAGAGAGAGAGAGAGAGAGAGAGAGAGAGAGAGAGAGAGAGAGAAGAGCAGAGGGAATCAGAAAAAGGAGAGGAGATGAAGGCAGAGGAGGAAACAAGAAAGGAAACGAGAAGAGAGAAGAGAGGAGGAAAGTGAGAGAATATGAAAAGAAAACGAGAAGAGGGTGTGTGTGTGTGTGTGTGTGTGTGTGTGTGTGTGTGTGTGTGTGTGTGTGTGTGTGTGTGTGTGTGTGTGTAGAGGTGACTCCAGGTCACAGTTCTATCTAATTAAAAGGAAGGAGGGATTGAGAAGTAGATGTGAAGTGAAGGAAGAGAAACAGGAAGAAAGACGAGAAGAGAGAGAACGTGAGATGAAGATGAACGGAGGAACGAGTGGAACTAACGCGATGAAGGAGAAGAAAGAACAGTTTATGAAGTTAAAGCCTTGAGTGAAGCCGTGACCTCTCCGTGACCTCTACTTCTAACAAAAGTCACTTTATTTGTTGGCGTTGAACCTTAAAAAACAACATTTTCACAGACAAGAGAACAATATGAACAATAAAGACGTGGAGGAGATAAAGAGAGAAACATAAAGTTGTGTATCGTCAGCGTAGAACTTCACACGAGGAAAACCAGCAGGAGCCCCAAAGATGGAGCCTACAGCTTATGAAACATAACTGCATCATGTTTTATGATCTAACAAAGGCAACAATAATCAAACAAATCAGTTAATATGTGTTTAAAGATAGCCTTAATCATTTAAAGATAGCCTTAATCATTTAAAGATAGCCTTAATCATTTAAAGATAGCCTTAATCATTTAAAGATAGCCTTAATCATTTAAAGATAGCCTTAATCATTTAAAGATAGCCTTAAGTGTTTAAAGATCGCTTTAATCCTGTAGATTGTTTGGAAATGTGTCGGTCCAAAACTCAATTTTTGTCTCTAACAAAAGTCTCAACATTTTATTTCTTGGCGTTGAACCTTTAAATCAATATTTCACAGATTAAAAGCGGCTTCGCTCTCCAGAGGAAACTTTTCCTTCCTTAATGATGAAGCGAGCGCGTCGTTAATGAAGTGAATGATGCAGCGAAGCGTCAGCTACTAAAACGCTGTAATGACGTCTGACGCGTCGTCACATTCGTGTGTTTTTATGTATTTTACACAGAAACGTGGAGCCGTGAACAGACGCAATAAAATAGAAGAGAAAGGAATTCAGAGGAGTCATTAAGGCGAGCGGCGTGTTGACTTAAGACTAAAAATAACTGAGAGGGACAGACGGCCTGTCTGTGTGTGTGTGTGTGTGTGTGTGTGTGTGTGTGTGTGTGTGTGAGTGCTCTCAGCAGACACACTCGGTGTGTTTCCATACCGTATAAATATCCTTACATAGTGATGATGATGACGATGATGACGATGGAACATTTTCATCCATCATCTGGCTCTCGGACTGTTTTCCAGACGCTGGCGCGTCGCTGTCGTTCCGCCTGCAGGGGGCGCTGACGGGCCTTCCTGCTGTTGTCAACGTGACGTGAAGACTTGCAGCACTGAGCAGTGAAATGATTGAAGGTCACAGTGGAAAGTCTGCGTCCAGATGTTTACGTAGCTCCGCCCCCTTTGTTTGTTTTTAAGGATTTCTAAACAAGTCGGATTCCACGACTTCATCAGACGTGAAAGATGTGCTTTATGTTTAATATTCATGTCATAGAACAACGTCTCACTTTAGTTTGAGGTCGTTTCTCCTCAAACTCAATAAAATAAAGTAAAAGAAAGTCATGTCTTAGGGAAATGAAATGAAACACAGTGTGCCCTTTAAAACATCACAGAAGTCAAAGAACTTATAGAATATTGTGTCGAAATAAGAAAAAAAATCATATAAAAAGTCAGTATGTTGAAAAAAGAAGTCAAAAAACAATGAGTCATAAAGTGTTTACGTCATCGTGCAGCATCAGAAAAACTCATAAAAAACTAAATAGACTGAATAAAAATATGTAAAAAAGTACATAGTTTTGAAAAAAATGTCCTAAAAAGTCAGTTTAGTTTGCAGAAACATCCATTTAACCATTTGTTGTCCTAAAATCTCCTTTTACTGGATTCAACACCAAAACAACTGAAAGATATTAAAAACTGTGAATCACAGATTATTTTAAAGGGACTAAAAATAGGATGTGTGTGTGTGTGTGTGTGTGTGTGTGTGTGTGTGTGTGTGTGTGTGTGTGTGTGTGTGTGAGAGAGAGACAGCAGGTCTTTAGAGGTATTACTGTTTTTATTTCAGTGACTGAGAGAAAAGGCACTAAACCAAACCGGGAGAGTGACATTGACTATGAATGAGAGAGAGAGAGAGAGAGAGAGAGAGAGAGAGAGAGAGAGAGAGAGAGAGAGAGAGAGAGAGAGAGAGAGAG
>NW_027175932.1:1115207-1140207 GCF_023055335.1 Clinocottus analis
CCCCCACACACCCACTCTCACACACACACACACACACACACACACACACACACAGGACGCACGCCACCAGGGTGTGATCATCATCGTCCTCACCTCTCTGCACTCGCGCACGATGGGCTGCGTGGCCGAGGGGTCGGGCTGCGTGCCCATGATGGCGGAGGACGTGCTCTTGTTGCGGCTGTGGCCCTTCCTGAAGGGGGCCTTGGCCCCGCCTCCTGCCGGGGGGAGCTCGCCCAGCGGCGAGGTCGGGGAGGACAGCACCAGCGTCTTCAGGGCCTGGACCTCCGCCTGCAGGACGTCGATCTGCAGGCGGGAGGAGACGAGTTCAATGAGAACCAATAGCGCGACAGAAAAGCTCGTCACGTGACCTGAGACGTCGAGTGTTCGGAGGCGTCACCTTTCCCAGGGCTTCCTTCAGTTGCTTCTCAGCGTTCGCCTGCTTGACGTTTGCTTCTCGCACCATTTTGTGCGCCTCCTGAACAAAACACACACACACACACACACACACACACACACACACACACACACACACACACACACGTCATCGGACCCGTTTGGATATTTTCATCAGAGCTGTGGTTTAGTTTTGTTTCCGTAGTGAAGCAGCAACAACAAAAGAGCATCTTTAAAAAGAACAATGTACTCAAATGATATTTATTAAAACAGAAATAAGAATCATAATGTTGCTGCATTCATGTATACAGGCTACAGGAAACACACACACGCACACACACACACACACACAGACACATCGGACCAGCACCTGGTGTGAAGGAGGAGGAACAGAAAAGAACTCGTTGTAAAGGTCAGAAATGTCAGTCGACTCAAAACAAAGTGTCGTTTTTGGGGAAGGAGACCAGAGGCTCTGTGCATTGTGGGTAATGTAGGCTAAAGGCTACGTGAGCTACTAGCAAGCTTGCATTGTGGGTAATGTAGGAGGAACAGACTCCAACAGCAGGCGATCCGGTGTGACTCGTTGTCGTTTCTTTAAATAAAAAACAAAAAATTGTCCAGTTTTAGTTCGGCCGTTTCTTCAAGAGGAAAGGAGATAGGAAACGAGAGAAGGAGCTGAGGAGACGGACAAAGGAGGAGAGGAGGAACCGACCTGGAAGAGGCTGGCGGTGAGCTCCTCCAGCTCCTGGCCGAGCTGGTCCCTGACTTTAGACAACCTCTCACACTCCTCATCCTTCAACAGCAGCGCCTTCCCCACACACACACACACACACACACACACACACACACACACACACACACACACAAACCGAAAACAACACAAAAAACAACAACCGCCAAATGAAAACGCATGAAAGTGAAATCATAGCATGGCAACAACAAACAAAGATGAATAAAATAAAATACATTTTTTAATGTTTGAGCTTTAAATTATAACAAATGTGCAAAAATAAAATGAATGCATGATGTCAACGTAAAGCAATGAGCGTGAAGTCTGACACACACACTCGCACTGCGTGTGTGTGTGTGTGTTACCCTCTGGGCCTTGGCCAGCTCCTCCTTCAGCCTCTCGGTTCCTCGCTCTCGGACCTCCATCCCCGACAGGCCGTCGCTCAGCGCGCCGACCTCCTCCCCGTCTTCACCGGACAGGAAGTGGCTCTCCCCAGACAGGAAGTGGCCCTCGGCGAACTCCGCCTCCTGGCCGGGAACACTGGCAGAAGAAATTTGCAGATAATTGAGAAAAACGCTGACTGAAACTTTGTTTTGTCTGAGAACAAAATGTACAAAAGCAAATTTAGTCATTTTTTATTTATGTTTTTTTTACCGTTTTTTCTTCATTGAAGTATTATGTTTAAATCAAATTTATAAATATATTTTATTGTACAAGTAAGTGTCCAACAGCTGTTTTTTTATTGTGTTTATCCAACTCCACCTGGGATTTATTGACTTTAATATTCCTTCAAACACCGATAAAAGAGAAGAATCCTCACGTTTGAGGAGATGATTCAACATTTCTGCTCAATACTCGTCGACTATTAAGCTCCTAGAGCTGATGTGTGATGTCATCGCTCGTTACCTTCCATTGTGGCTCTGCCGCGGCGTGGAGTACACGGGCTGCGTGGGCAGCTGGTCGGCGCGCAGGGAGGCGGGGCGGCCAGCGGGGTGCGCTCCCAGGGAGTGTGTGCGGTACAGGGAGGCGGGTGGGGCGCTGTGGCGGGCGGGGGGGCGCTGCTCCGCTTGGTTCTGAGAGGAAGCCAGAGAGTTAGAGGAGAGGAAAACACCCTGACATGAGCTGAAGGAGACGACGACCCACCTGCAGGTCAGGAGTGGTGGGAGACGACAAGTTCACCTCATGGAAGCCCTCCAGGTGTTCTGCACCATGACCGCTGCTGCAGGACATAGCAGCTGCTGGAGGACATCATACACACTGCACACACACACACACACACACACACACACACACACACACACACACACACACACGAGTCAGTAATATTTGTTGTTAGATCCTTGAAGATGTAGTCGAGATCAGAAGTGTTTTGTACCATCGTGCTGCTGCAGACGAGACGCTGGAGGAACTCACAGCTTCACACTGAGAGAGAGAGAGAGAGAGAGAGAGAGAGAGAGAGAGAGAGAGAGAGAGAGAGAGAGAGAGAGAGAGAGAGAGAGGGTTAAATGTGCCGTTGGGTCGTGTTACCACATGAATTTATGGGTTTAGTGAGTTCATACGTTGCACTTTTACATGCAATGATCCACAATCGTGGAGATATTCATGAGGACAATAATCTCAGCGTCGATAAGAAACTAAGTAACTTCTGCAGCCGACAGGAAGTTCACGCCCCACAAGGGAGTGACGGACAGCTCCTCCACTGAGCATCCGGTCTATTCTCATACCAGAGATCCTCATCATCGTCATCATCATCATCGTCACCCTCATGTCCTTGAACTCTGTGTGACAGCTGCTTCTGGCCCCGCCTCTTGTTTTCCTCCCTCAGCAGGTGTTGTGACAGCACACCGGTCTCACCTGCTCAGCATGACGTGTGTGTGTGTGTGTGCTCAGTGGGTGTGTACCCCACTGAGCACACACACACAAAAGGTGAAATTCAGCGACTTGCTCCAGAAGACAAATAAAGCCGGTGTGACTCAGAAAGCGTCACTAAAACTTATTTAAAGACCGATCTGGTTCTGTAACTTCTGATGATTAAACATTCAGGCTCGTCACTGTTTGGGTCAAAGTTTCTCTGAAGCTGACGGCGCCGCGTTCAAGGACAATCGGACATCTGAGAGTCTGTGAGTCTTTGATACGCCAAGATCTGCTGACTCAAACTGCTCATGAGATGTTATTAATTTGTATTATTTCATATCCAGCAAAACAGATGAATAAGTAAGTTAATAAAAAAATCAAATGCACACACACACACACATAAAATGTATCCCCCATTAAACTAGATGGACAGTAAAAGTGAAACACACACACACACACACACACACATAATGTATTACACTTCACACACTTGATGATGGACAGGGACGGACACACACACTCACTCTCTCAACACACACACACACACACACTTGATGATGGACAGGGACGGACACACACACTCACTCTCTCAACACACACACACACACACACTTGATGATGGACACAGTGACACACACACTTCACACACTTGATGGACAGGGACGGGACACACTCTCTCACACACACACACACACACACACACACACCCCTCCCCCTCCAGCGTAACCTGACCCGTGAGGGTCTGGTTCCTGCTGGAGGCTCGGCTCGTTTAAAGGAACATATGCAGCCTAAATAATAATATTAATAATATAACTAATTTATAGAAAGAATAGAAACATAGATTATAGATATCTTTACTAGTATTTTAAAATATATGTGTTTTATATGTGTATTTGGACCTTAATTAATAAATGTGTATAAATAAATACTCATTTATATGATTAAAAACATGACGTTGCATCAATACATTGTTGTTGTTTTGTGTCCTAATGTGTTGTAACTGAGGATCGATTCATTTATTCGTAACGTTATTTATTTATTTGTATTTATTTATGTTACGCTCCGTTCATTCACGTGGTTTCCTGCCGACGTGCGTGACGTCATCGGGACGTCACGTGACAACGTGCATCCGTTAATAACGACGAGGGAAGCCCCGTTTCCATCTTTTTTAGAACATGTTGAAGCATATCCCGTTAATCCCGTTAACAACGAGGCGGGAAGCCCCGTTTCCGTCCGTTGGAACGTTGACACACACACACACACACACACACACACACACACACACACACACACACACAGCCGGTGTTGCCCGTTAATAACGAGCCCCGATTCCATTATCGGCCAACGCTCGAACCCGTATGACGGTTGTCTCATCTCCCTCACGTTACTCGGGACAAAACCGGGGCTTCATCATTCATAAATATGACTTTAATAACAGGGGCACGCGGCCGCGGCGCTGCCGGTG
Organism: Clinocottus analis; assembly: GCF_023055335.1. Lineage (NCBI taxonomy): Eukaryota > Metazoa > Chordata > Actinopteri > Perciformes > Cottidae > Clinocottus > Clinocottus analis. The sequence goes on from NW_027175932.1 coordinate 1,119,650, forward strand.
AGCGCGCGCGGCGGCTCGGTCGTGAGAAAGGGGAAGAAATAGCACGACGGACGGAGCCCGCGTCCGATAATGGGCGCAGTTAGATTACGCTAATGGTGCATTTGCGTGTCAGCGTCCCCAGCCCCGGTAGCTCAGCATGAGATTATTATCGCTAATAATCTTGGTCGTGACTCTGGCGTTGGTAACGCGCTGGCGCGCGGACTCACCGGTCCTCCGTGAGGGTCTTGATCCCGGTAACGTGCAGATGCAACGCGTCAAACACAACGGTTGTTGACGCAGGCCGGAGCAGGTTACTCCAACTGACGGGGCGGTGCGTTCAGGGACAACTGGGAAACGAGGGCATCGTCAGAGTTCGACGCTTCAAAGCCCCAAAACGTAAGAATACATTAAAATAACTCACCAACACACTACAATAATACGTGTTTAGCGGTATGATTAAATAACAATAACATAATTGTATGTGTAAAATAAAAAATACAGGCTCCTATATGTATAACAGTTAAGTAAATGTAAAGTTATAATAAGATGTGTATACACAAGGTGCTTCCTTCTGCGTATAACACTACAGGTATGCAGTACATTGTCTATTATAGTATAGGAAGAGATATTTTAGTATATTCGCAGAGGAAACTGTAGGAACGTATTAAGGTTTTATAAAAGAGTCATATAAAGCAGCATTTGTTTTATTAGCCATATATTTCCTTTAATGGATAGATGAATTATCTGTTGTTTTATTGTCAGGTGAGCTCACTTCTCAAGATAACACATTACTTATGGCTCGTTATTCATTAACAAATGAAACATGTCATCCCACTTATTTCATTTCTCTTCAGGACGGGTTATTGGTTCATTGGGGGAAAAAACAACGAGAAAGAGATTCTAAACGAGCAGAAAGACAAAGACTCAACATGACCAAGAGGAGACTCAACATGACCAAAAATAGATTAAAATGACCAAAAGAGGACTCTAAACAACCAAAATGAGACTCAAATTTACCGAAAATAGATTAGAAATTACAAAAAAGAGACACAAAACGACCGAAAAGTTGTCATGTTGTCCTGTAACTGGCTGAAGGGACTTCCTGGTGCAGCCAGCAGGAGGCGCTCAACACTAACGCCAGAGTCAACGGTCCAATGAGGTTTATTTATTAGTAGTATTTAAGTACATTCTTTGTACTCAACATGTATGTATTATTGTATTTGTGCTGCTTAAACTATTTTACTATGACTTCATCACTGCTGGAAGAAGCAGTCAGATCCTGTCCTGTACAAGAAACACCTCAATGTAAAAAATACTTATTTATAAGTATTTTAGTACACAAGTATTATCAGATAAATGTCCTGAAAGTATGACATGTAAAAGTACTTTAATGCAGCAGAATGGCTCGTGTAGATGTGGACAGTACACAGTAACAATAGCAGCCTCTGCATTCCAGCATAAGCTCATTGTCTTTGTCCAGTATTGATTGAAATAGCAGAAATAGTTCCCATTACCCCTGAACGCACCATCACAGTTTAGCTTTCAAGTTACCGACAACAACAAAAATGGATGAAAATGTGCATTGTTATTGAGAGCTGCAACGTGAGACAACAATTTATATTTATATTTCAAAGCCTTTATGTTTTCTTAATTTGTATTATTGTCAACTGTCCAGTAAAAACATATTGAAGCTCAAATGTCCCACTGCTCCTGAACACATCCTAGTGAAACTCTGAGGTGGGTGTGTGAGATAACTTTCCACTGTGTCACTACGGTCACACCTCCCGACACTTGTTCACACACCTGAATGAAAACACGAGCACGCACGCACACTCACGCGCGCGCACACCCTCCTGGCCGCGGTGGGCGGGGCTTCCTGGAGGTATTAAAGCGGTGCGTAATGTGCCGACGTGGTGACTTTTACGCACACGGAGCTCTCCAAAGCTGTCGGACTTTCCAGCGTCTTCTTCTCCTGGAGAAACTAACGAAGTGAGTCTGTTTCACCGTGACACATGTTTGGTAAGTCACCACGAGTTTGTATTTTTGTTTCCATGAGACACGTGAGATACTCCTCATGACAATAATGGTTATAAATATACATTATTGATTAAGAAAGCTATAGTAGTATAATACAATTACAGTTAAATATGTGAGTGGATTGATTGTTTCCTTTAAGAATCAATTAACTGTTCATATGATACTTGGACTATGGACTTTGGTTATATATATATATATATATATATATATATATATATATATATATATATATATATATATATATATATATATATATATGTGTGTGTGTGTGTAAATTATATTAATATTGGGTTAGATCCAAAAGTAACACAAACTAACTGTTTTTGACCCAAAAGAACCATAAATATGAATATTTTATTGGATTAAAAATCTCCACGTTTGTTTTGAGGGAATAAAATAAACACTAACAGTAGATAAAAGTAACCCAAATAAAACCCTGTGATATTTTATTAACATACACTAAAACTAAATTAAACCATTTGACATAACACTCAGTATAAAAATGATTTTTTTGGGGGTTTAATTCGTTTCCTGACAGAAACGTCATCATTTTGGTGAATAAATCAATCCGCCATCTTGGTTGTTGTTTTTTTGCTTTAAACCTCCACAAGGAACTCTTTCTTTTTCAAATCTTCTTCTTCTTCTGAAGTTTTTATCCGCGCAGCATCTCAGAGGAATGTGCCTCTCTGGTTTCGGCTGCGGCAGCTTGTTCTGCCTCCACCTGTTCCAGGTGAACTGGTCCAGCAGGTGTGTCCCTGTGGGATGCTGCGACGCCTCTCAGCACATACTCATGCTGACGGATTAGTACTCCAGGGTTTACATTATTTGCCGTCTCCCTGCGTCTGCAGACTCTCGTTGAAAAGAAGATCCGATGGTTCTTCAGAGCGACTCCAGGTGTGAGTCTGGTTCGGTCCGGATGACCCGGTGACCTCCGACCCTCGTAACATGGACGCCCGTCGGCACGGCAACCCTCAGCTCCACCACGCGGTCAACGGAGGCCGAAGCTCCAAGCCGGGCGTAAGTTAACCCTTCACTCACCTGTACGGAGTTCACTCACCTGTACGGAGTTCACTCACCTGTAGGTCCTTTAGAGGGTTAAAGATCTTCTAATAGTACTACTGCTGTTACTCCTGCAACCAATACTGCTATTAATATTACTACTACCGCTACTCCTACTACTACTACTACTACTACCGCTACCACTACTACTAAACTACTACTACTATTGCTGCTACCACTACCGCTACTGCTACTACTATTGCTACCGCTACCACTACTATTGCCACTTACTAATACTACTACTGCTGCTATCGCTACCACTACCGCTAACAACACTACTGCTACCGCTACTGCTGCTATCGCTACCACTACCGCTAACAATACTACTGCTACCGCTACTGCTGCTATCGCTACCACTACCGCTAACAATACTACTGCTACCGCTACTGCTGCTATCACTACCACTACCGCTACTGCTACTACTATTGCTACCGCTACCACTGCTATTGCCACTTACTAATACTACTACTGCTGCTATTGCTACCACTACCGCTAACAATACTACTGCTACCGCTACTGCTGCTATCGCTACCACTACCGCTACTGCTACTAATGCTACCGCTACCTCCACTACTACTACTACTACTACTACTACTACTATTGATGGAACTGTTTCTTCTACAACACCACTGATACTTCTGCTGCTGCTTCTACTTCCACGACTACAACTAAAACTTTGGCGATAATCGGCGACTAGAATGAATAAAGATGTGTATTTGCCGCCTCCGGAGGCGCAGGTGTGTGTATAAATACACGGTCGCGCTCTGTTTCCCGGAGCGCAGACGGCTTTTGTCTCCAACAGGTAAACACTCAGCGTATCAGATGAACAGCTGATTATTCTAGCGCTGCTTAGCTTCAACACAATGCAGACAGTCACCACGGACGCTGAGAAATTACACCTGCCCAACGACTTAATCCCTGCGCATGCCTCGGGGAGGACATTCATTATCAACGCACAACTACACAAACCAGTTGTGCTGCAGTCCTCTAGCTGAGCGACAACTTCCAACACTCAGTGAAACCAGTAGAGCTGTGTTCATCGCTCTGGTTTCAGCTGGGTGTTGCTGCAGGGGTGTGTGTGTGTGTGTGTGTGTGTGTGTGTGTGTGTGCAAACCCAAAACAAGGCCACGTAATGTCAGCATAAACCTTGTTTGTCGAGCTGAAGGTCGTCACCTTGAAATAGCTGAAATAATAAGCAGCTTCCTTCAGTTGGCTGTGTAATTATAGTGAGATGAAAACATTTCTCTGTGATGTCACAGTGACGCACACTGAAGAGACACACACACACACAGTTTATGTATATTTAGTAAGTTCACTCTGTTCAGTAAATATGAAGCTGGTTAGATATATAATGAAGCCATGGTGCCTCATTATATCGACAGCTGAGATTGTTCTGCAATTTGTAAAACATAAAACATGAGTGTGTATTTTATATTCAAGCTAATTGAATTAGTCGGTTTAACTGCTGTTGGCGACGTCATGATTGGACTTACACAAAACAACGAGCATTTTAAAAGATTTGCTCTTGTACGTTTTGCATGAAATGTACTTTTCTATTCTCCGTCCTTCCACCTCTACTTACGCTTTAGCTCCAGCGCACATGGTTACAGGGGATTATTAACATCGGCCATGTGGTTTGGATTAAATGGGGTGGACTCGACCTTTCTCGGGACTGAAAAAGACCTCAAGTCACTACGTGTTGTTATGCGGATATCACCATGAGTTATTCTTGAGAGGCAAACCGGTGCTGAGCTGGACGGAGAGAGGAGGTGTTTGAGCTAAACTAGAGGTTGGAAAGTAGTTCGGAGGGTTGTGATGCCGGAACAAACAGACCTGTGTTCGGCCTGTACACATGACCACTGTATGAGACGTCAGAGCGTCACGGGGTTCAATATTCATCGTCTAGTACAAGTAATAATCCAGTGGAAAAAGTCCAGTTGTAAACATTTCAGCCCAGTTTAGAAATAACTTCATCCCCCCCTGTAAATAGTATTTATCCAAGTCTAAAAAATATGTTGTTTTGAATACTTCTATGAGGATTCATTAAAATGGCTACAAATCAAGAAAAAAAACATGGTATGAATCCCCAAAAATAACATGTTGGGTATCACATTAAACATAAAAATAATGGCTATAAAACTATATAATCCCCATGTACAACCTCCAAACACAACTCCAACAATAAATAGGATTAGGGGTTAGGGTTAACCTTTTAAGCTCAAAAGACCCCAATGGGAATCGTATTTCCCTTACAAAAAACTTGAGTTTTTAAAACTGTTCAGGGCTTTAACAGCAAACTTACTAATAACACACCTTTTGGGAAAGATTAAGACCTAAAGAGTCACAATGAAACAAAGCAGTGGCATGTTAGGAAGGACTTTCAGTCCAAAGGGATAGTTCACTTTCCTTTACTTGGGCTTAAAGTTTCGGGTTATTAAAGAGTTTGAATCAACGACAGACCCTGACAGAGGAAAGAAAGCATTTAAATGTTGAAAGATAATTCCTGTTAACTCATTTCCTTCTTCCCCGTTGGCCTCGACAGGAAGACGAAGCGCTGCTGTTCCTGAGCCACGAGGAGCAGGAGTGCCTCAAGTTCTTCGAGAAAACCATCGACTCGTTGGACGAGAGCCTGGAGCCCGGCGGCGGCGGAGCCCCAACCTCGAATCCCGGCGTTTCCTCCCACTTGGCCAGACATCCCGCCCACAAAGACCAGGACATTATATACCTGGTCCGCCCCGAGCCGGACCTGGTGCAGACCAAAGAGCCGATCTTCAACCCCGCCAGTCCAGGTAGAGTTCAGCAGTTTGTTCTTGGAGCAATAACTGCCTTTCTGGAAGGAACTGAAGTCTTTTTCAGATTTTTTACTTTGCAATTTGTTCCCCCCAGATTTTAACAGTATGATGCAGAACCCCGGAAGCCACTTTGAGATGAAGCCCCGCCGTGAAGCGATCGACAGCTTGCCTTCAGAGTACCACCCTCCACTGCCAAAGAGCAGCTTTGGGTCGACAGACAACCACTCCTCCTACCACCCACCAGGCTGCATCCCCACCCCGGTCCTGATCGCGCAGCAGATAGCGGACCACCGGGGAGGTGGAACCGCTAACTTGCCCTCCTCCTCGTTCCTCCGTAGTCACAGCCAGGAGTCCGACAAGCCGCAGAGCCCGGCCGGCGATTCTCCCGGTAAACACGGTCCTCTTAACTCTACTAAGCCGCCCCAGTTCCCTGCAAACATCAGCGTGATCCTCGGCGGCAAGGATCACCAGAACCAGTCGCTGGGCAATGTGAACATCCAGGAGAGACGGGCGCAGATGCTGGCAAACCTAACGGGGGCAACAAACCCTCTGCTGCAGGAAGATCCTCAGCCGAACGTGGCTCTGCCGACCGTGGAGGTGCCACCCGTGGTGCAGCCGCCCGTGGAGCCACCGACAGTGGTGCTGTCTCAAAACACCCCCACTCGCAGCATTTCCTTCAAGGACCCCTCGCCAGACAAATCGAGGATGGAGGCCCTGTCAAAGCTGGGCCTGAGCAGGAACCGAGCCATGTCCGAGGGCCTGCCGCTCCTCGGCGTCCCGAGTGGCCCTTCTCTGAATCCTCAGACGGGCGCAGAAACCAGCGCCAAACCAATAGAGACCAGCGCTCCCCCGACACTGGACACCACCGTCAAAACGCCAGAAGCCAATGTTACGACGCCACGTCCGAGTCCCATTGAGAGTAAACCAGAGATTCTGCGGACAGATTCTCTCAAGCGGTATGACGAAAGACACCCCAGGCCGAGCCCCAGCTACTATCCACCACCTCCTCCATTGGATGACGTGGCGTCCTTTCCCCCGCCGCCCGAAGTCACCTTGTCATCCAACAACTACGGGGGGAAATCTATCACTGTGAACCCTTCTGTCTCAACGAGGAGGGGATCTGCAACTCCACCTGGCAATGAACCCAAAGTCCTGCCAACCGCGCTGAGCAACCCCAGCGAGTTCAACTCCTACGGGGGAAAGACCAAAGTCATAAACACGGCTCCTGTAGCCATGGCCAGGAGCGACCTTCCCGATATCCTCAGCTCCCATATGAAGAGTCAAACCTTGCCCCCCGATCTCAACTCTTACGGAGTAAAGAGCCGAACCTTCAACCCCGCCAGCGGGTCGAGTCGCCCTTCGGACGCCCCGGCGAAGAGTTCCAAAACTCCGGCACCGACCCCGGCCCCGAGACCTCCTCGGCACTCGTACCACGGTGGCGCTGCTGCCCCGAAACCGGCGCCGCGAGCCCCGTCCCCTGAACACCGGCGGAGATCCACCTCCATGTTTCGTCCGCAGGGCATCACCGTGCAGTTTTCTGGTCGCGGGGCGACGGACGAGTCGCGCAGGGAGGCGTTGAGGAAACTGGGGCTGCTGAAAGAGTCTTGACGAACTCTCCGGAAAATCAAGTCTCCTACCCTGTCGAGCCTGAATCTCTGGTGTTTACCTGCTCGGTGGAGGTGGAATGCTTGACATTTTTCCCCTCATGTATGTCTGAGTGTGAGGTGTGGTTGGAGAGAAACCTACACTTACAAAGGAACGGAGACAGATCCAACGACAGACCTGCACAGCCAGTTCTCACTTCCTGGCCACACACACACAAACCTGACAAGTGATTGTGACACGCTGTTACACTTCTTCAATGACAAACGTTTGGACAGATAAACTGCTGCATGTTGCCTCCAATTCAAGATGTTGCATACCTCTACAGGAGATGTTTTGGAAGCAAAGCGACGCCGTGAAGAGAATCGTCCTCTTTCTGCAGGAGTCTCAGCTGACTTCTTCAAGAAAATGGGCTAAAAACATTCTATATTTTGTTATTATCAACAAATCTCAATGAGAAGACGATGACCATCAATGTGGCCCGAACTTCTTTGTTTCATATAAAAGATGTACATTTTTAAAAACACAAATTTATAGATTCATTTGAAAAAACAACTGGCAGCCAAAGTTTACTCTAAATCAACGGGACAAAGATTCTCGTTTGACAATATATGACCACGTGTGTGATCCGTACACTTGGATCCAAAGACAGTGGGGGGCCCACAGCTCACTTTTGCCCCACAGCCCTCCGAACAGGTTGATCCGGCACTGGTGAAAATAACTTAAGACAAGCAGCTAATTATGCACAAGAGTAATTCAATTAGGAGATACATGGTTTGAGTTCATTTAAAATCTTTAAAAATATATACTTTTTTACGGTGTCATTTTCCCTCCAGCAGTGAGAGTAATGTTAATACACAAGCAGGCTGTGAAGTTACTCTGGAGCCATTTTTAGTTATCTTTGGTTTTCTATCATTTGTTTACCGACTTTTGGGCGTTTTAGTCAGCGGTGAGTTTGTGTGTGTTTTCTTTTACTGTCCGTACTTTGGAGAGAGAACAAAGTTGAAGGCACCTTTCTCGGGTGCAATGTTATTCCTTCTGAAAATGACCAAAACTAGGAAGCAAAGAGCAGTTTATGTCCTCTTACCAAGAGTTTCTCCATCGGCGTCCTGGGACAACAATGCTGCAGAAGTCACAGAGAAAAGAGATTTCTAGAAAGATGCAAAGCCGGAGGATATTTTTACTTCACGGACAAACCTCCCGCCCCAAACCATAGGCTGTGGAATGGGTTTGTGGTTCAGGACTTTCCTTACTACGCCGAGGAACTACTTAAACACTGCTCTTTAGGGATGGGCGAGCACATGGCATTGTACAAAACTCAAGCACTAAAAACCACCGAGTCTAGAAATACATCCTGGATTACTTGTGTGTTTTGAATTCCTGTCGAGCTGTTGTTGAATACTTTGGGACATTTTGCAAGTGTGTTATTTAACTGTTGTACCAGCATGAGCGTGTGTGTGTGTGTGTGTGTGTCTTTAGTATATTGTGTGGCCCGATGGATGGAAGGACAGTCAAAGCGTGGGGTCCAAAAATATTGTGGGGTCCAAAAGGCTGGACCCTACGATTATTACTTTAAATTCAGTATTGCCTATCAAACCCTGTGTGTGTGTGTGTGTGTGTGTGTGTGTGTGTGTGTGTGTGTGTGTGTGTGTGTGTGTGTGTGTGTGTGTGTGTGTGTGTGTGTGTGTGTGTGTTGTTTGTTAACTGTGTTTTAACAAGACTCCGGCCTCTGTAGTTCACCTACAGTAACTTTTGAAGTATATTTTGTTCCCGCAAAGAAGTGTCAAGGTACTTCTCCTGTGTGAATAATATTTGTGTGTTTTTGTTTATGGACTCCGGTTCTCTGTAGTTCAGCTGCAGTCATTTTGAAGTATCTGAAGGGCATAGCACACAGGACATTATCACTTTATAAGGAAATGTCTGTGCAAAGTGTCCAAGTGTATGTGCGCAGAACAGGGATTAAAAAAGTGCATGCATGTGTCGTGAATGGGAAAATCATGTGAGCGTTGCTGCTATATGGTACAACAGCTGGTATACTTTCTGACCTTATTATAAACTGTATATACTTTGCTTAATATATATATCATGTTGAAATTGTTGTTGGCATCAATCATTAAACAGAATAATAGTAACTTCTTTTTTACTCGTCTTTTTTTATGTATTAAAGAACGGGGTTCCACAGGGTGATTGGAAACTGACAGGATGTTTTGAAGGTGCCCAACTTTCTTAAAAACCAAGTGATTGTTATATGCAACTATAAATCATAGCTTGTTTTATGAAAAAGATCATTTCTTCGGTCTTATTATCCGTTGACAGCCACATCTTTCCCAGCCATCCCATCATCATCTCCAAAGCAAAGTAACACATCTAGATTTCCAGAACATTAGCCTGTTCGTTTATGAAGTGTATGCGACCAAAATGCCACAATAAAATGTGAACGAACTCCTGAAACCAGCTCTGAAATGAAGCTTCAACGCTGTAAATCACTGGTCTCGGCCCAGAAATGGCAGCTTCGTGTTTAACGAACAAACACGAGAGCGGCGTCAATGCTCCCTTCACACGCTCCGCCAGAAAGAGAAGACATTGACAGAACACGTCTGCTTTTACAGAAAGCCAGTGTTACACTCTGGGAGTGTCTAGTGCTGCATGCAAATACCTTGACCGTGAGCACAAAGGACACAGAGAAGGCGTCGCCTTGCAGCCAAATAAATAGCATGAATTAGCTTTTCCTTATCCGCTATTCACAGGATGGATCTGTTCTCATCCTGTAACGAGGTTTAGTTTTCGCTGACTTGTTGTGTGTTGAGCTCGGTTACGTAAGACTTCCACACAAGAGGCTCTCTCTCCTGAAGCTGAGACGGGAAGTTTGTGAAATCATCCAGCTTCACCGTGGTTCCTCTTCACATTTTTTACTTTATATTGTGCTCACACTAAGTTATGTTACATGAAACCGCAACGAACAATCTGTCAGCTCTATCTATTTTAGAGCTAGATAGAGGAGATAGAAAGTCATAATTACGAGATAGAAAGTCATAATTTTGAGATATAAAGTCATAATTATGAAATAGAAAGTCATAAATATGAGAAAGAAAGTAATAATTATGAGATAAAAAAAAGTCAAAATTATGAGATAAAAGTAATAATTATGAGATAAAGTCAAAATCTGGGGAAAGAAAGTATTAAATCTGAGCCAGAAAGTAATAATCATGAGATAAAAAGACATAATTATAATGTATAAAGTCATAATTATGCGATAAAAGTACATTTGTATCTCATAATTATGACCTACTTAAATTTAAATTTGAATTAAAGCCTTGATTATGCTCAGTTGGATCGTTTGCTAAAGCCTCTTATTTACTTTAAAATACATTTTCTGTGAATCGCTACCTCTGTCCCAATGGATGCTCTTTGTTTTCATGTGTCCAGTATCAACAGAGAGGAACAATTACAGCAAGAAAAACCAGTTCCTGTGTTTTATATGGACACCTGAGTGAGCGTCTGCCCTTGAGCAAGGCGTGTTGGGTCGGCCATATTTACGTTGGCTTGTAATTAAGACCTCGACAAACAGGCGCACCCTCTGAAACGCACACAAATAACACAACGAGTAGTATACAGAGGGCTTGAGTGTACCCTATATATACTACTTGTTGTGTTATTTGTACTACCTCGTTCACAGACCTGCAAACGACAGCGGCAGTCTTCAAACGTTTATTGTGATATTTCTGGTGAGTCCAGACACAAAGCCACAGGAAGCTTCCTTCATTTCTTTCCGCAGGAAGAAGAAGAAGAAGAAGGAATCTAGACACCGACGAACTCCGCTGAACGCTTTTACTACAAAAGACGAAAAGACCGCATGCAGCAGAGTATATCTATCCATCTAGCACGGCTATCCGCTAAAGAAAAGAGTTCACCACGCTACACTTCACAAATCAAAGCAAGCTGAATATTGTTAAATCTAACTCTTAGATGCTCGTGATTCTGGAAATGGGAAAAAAACGACAAAAAAACAAACATTTAGCAGGATAGAAGTGTCCGATGGTTTGAGACCGTGTCGTTTTTTTCTTGAGAACATCATTGAATTCCAGCCAAGGCTAACCGTCCCCACCTGTTTACAGTCTTTGTGCTAAGCTACGCTAACCAGCCGTCGCTTCACATATATTTCCGAGACGAAAAATAGTTCCCAAGTCAGCGGTTTTGATTTTAGGGTGAACTGTCCCTTTAAAAAAAGGATTAACCGATCGTCAAAACCGTGTTTTTTGTCTACAATCGGCGCCAAATCTCGTCGTTCTGTCTAGAAAAGCACAGAGACGTAAAACAAAGTCGTGACTAAACCACGAAGACCAAAACATTATTATGAATATTCACGGTGAGAACCATGAAAAAGACGACAGAGTCTCAAACCGCCGGCCACGTTCCAAACGCACAATCGGTGGACGAACGCACGACCGGCGTTAAAACCTCGTGCGTCCTCGCTCCTCCGTCTCCGCTCAACAACAAGAAAAAAGTAAAATGTCCCTCACTAGTCTCGTGTAAAATGTCTCTCCACTCGCTAAATATGAGTCACTTTTTTTTGTTTCTCTTCCTCCATCTCCGGCCGGCGCGGCGGGAGGCGGCGATTACGTTTTTCCCGACTTCCTGTCCGCCGCCGCCCCGCCCGCGTGTTCAGTCGTCGCCGCAGTTCTGATCCAGACAGTTGTTGTTTTCTTTTGCGTCGTCTCAAAAGAGAGAGCCACCTTGCCTCGACCCCTCGTGACCTCTGACCCCTTTTCGTCTCCTCGTCTCCTTGGCGGACCCTCAAGGGGACGAGTGTGTGATCCGGTTCACGGAGGGTTTTTTGGTCTGAGTCGGGGACTCGATCCCTGTTTAGACCGGCTTCCCCTTCCATCTCTCTGCCTCTCTCTCTCTCTTTCTCTCTCTCTCTTTCTTGCTTGTTCATTCGCTCTCTTGCTCGCTCCGTCAGCCCCGGGCCCAGACTCCCGTCAGCGTCTCCTGGAGGACAGAGCAGACATTTACTGTAGACGTGATGAGCAAACGGGGGCGGGTGGTGGTTTGGGAGTTTTTTTGGGCTCCTGAGGGCGGAGCCAGCGGGACGGGAGCTCCGGCCCCCCGATCCTGTGGACCGCCGGGGGCTTCACTTCCTGGCGGTGGGAGACAAATAAGTGCACAGGGTGAGTTACAACTGTTGGGAAAAAGAGACCGTGACAATATTTCTGCTTCAGTGTGTTTGAAGTGTGACAGACAGGGAAGTACGGAAGCCCGGAGGCGCCAAGGAGAGGAACTAATTCCTCTTTTCTAAGTCTGGTAAACATTTTTTTTCCCATTTTCTGTGTTTTGAATACAGAAGGTTTTTTTCCCAGGATAATTGTTGTTTATTTAATTTTTCTCCATTTGTGAAAAACAGGTTATGGTCGGCGCTAAAATGTTTATTAAAATTTTAAAGTTTAAAGTGCGACATACGGGGAAGTACGGAAGCCCAGAAGCGCCAGTGAGAAGAAAATATAAGTCTTTTCGAAATCTGGTATCCATTTTTTTTCCCTTTTCTGAGTTTTAACTTAAGAACAGGGGAAATAAAAAGATTATTTACAGGATACTCATTGCTTATTAATGTTAATATTTATTAACAGTTTATGGTCGTTGCTAAAATGTTTATTAAAATGTTTCTTCTGAGTGACAATACATGCAACATGTGTTTAAAGGAGAACATATTAATCCTATTTAGAACATGGGGTAGTGGTGCCTCTTGTGGCCACAATGAGTATTACAACAACAAACAAAATGAAATCTTAAACACAAGGGAAAATGGTTGTAGCTAGCTAGCTAGCTGCTAGCGGCCATGTTGGTGTCGCAGAGACTAAAAATAAAAAAACAGCACGACAAAAAGCTTTATTGACTTTTTAATTGACAAACATCGCGAGTCATTTATGACAATTAAAATAAATTAATTACTGAAATCATGTGCCACCTTTTCCCTCCATTGACTTTTATTATGGACAACATATTGTCTATTTTGTGTTTTCTTTTTGCGATGTTTTGTATATTTGTCTTCACTTGACTTTTTGTATTTTATATACTGATGTTCTTTAACATACTCTTGAATAAACAATACAAATATACAGATTTACCAAGATAAATACCAATACATACCATATACAAGAATTCACTTTTAAGGAAAAATATTAATTAAATTGCAACAATTTCAAACAATAAGTAAGAGAAAACATCTGGATCTTGAATAATTAATTTCAAATGTACTTGCGTCTATTTAAATCAGACAAAAAAATCAATTATAATCCAGTATTGCCATATAAATGCTCATTGATTTGATCTTTATTGTAATTGTATATTCTACGTTAATCTTTTTGCACATTTTAAGTACTTGCTTTGGGCTCTCTTAAGTTTATTGATAATTTCTTAAAAACAAGAAAACCTGCTTCTGATATCCTAAATATTCTACATTTGATTGGATAATTCAGTGTTATAATGAGTTTTAGGGCATTTGGTTGTTACAATAAGTAAGTACGGAAGCCCTGAGGGACAAATGAGAGAAGTTTGATATACATGTTTTGTGTTTATAAAATAAAGGTTTTGGCAGTTAAAATATTTCTTTTTACCTGCTTTTCAAGTCACAAGCACACAAGAAAACTAAAAGGTTATATTTTCCTTACTGACCTCTCTGGGCTTCCGTAGTTTTTGTTTTGCTTTTAAAACCAAAAGTTTAAAGTCTGAAACTTGAAGATTCTGATGAAGCAAAACAAACAACGACACAAGGAGACGTGACCCTTTAACACAAACACACAGTTCCATGTGAACAGCTACTAACAAACAAATAGTGCATTCATTAGGGACTACTTTTTTATAGCGGCGGATGAATCCAATGAAAGTTCTGAGTGAGTGGGTTGAGGGAGATGAAGGAACGACAGAGCGGCTCGTTGACGTGTTTTTAATGGAGCTCAACGGCTCAGAAGAAGAAGAGATGTCAGGCTTTGTTACACACACACAACACTTGTAATGAAGGTTTTATTAGGTCACATGTCACGCCTGTCCTGCCTCTGGCTCTGCTGCTCGCCACGCATTTTACGAAATATAGCAAAAAAACAAACAAAAAAACAAACAGCACCTCGGTACATGACATCATATCCTCAGAGGGGGAAACAAACAACAACAAAAGCGTTCATGTTGTGTTGTCGTTCCGCTTGACAGAAGCAAGAAAGACACACAAAGAGCTGCTGTTGATGTTAGCAGAGTGAAAACTTCAAGTCATCTTTTTATTTTTAAAACAAAAACAATTAGTTTTTTAAAAAAAAAAGAAAAAAAAAGTGCAAACACAAACAGGAAGTCCTCACAGATGATCTGCCCTCTGTCTGCTGGCGAGCGTCTCGTCTGCAGCGGGGCGCTGCGGCGTCCCTCCTTCCTGTCTCGCTTCTGCTTCCTGTCTCGCCTCTGCTTCCTGTCTCACCTCTCCTGCCTGTCTCTCCTTCCTGTCCCGCCCCTCCTGTCTGCCTGCCCTCCTGACTGTGTGCCTGTCTGTCTCGCCTCTCGCTCTGTTTCAAAGAGACCGCCGGCGGCTCGGAGGGTCAGAGAGCGCGCCGCCATCCAACACACAATCTGACCTTTGTTTGTTTGTTTGTTGCTGTCGTTGTTTTTTGTTTTTGTTTGTTTGTGTTTTTTTTTTTAAACGCGCCAGGCCCGGCCGCTGCAGCAAACGCGTCTCACCTTCCTCCGGTCTTGAAGATGAGGTCGGCGTTGGGAGCGCCCTTCGGGTGCTGGTAGCGAGGCCGGCGCTCCCGGTTGGTGTTGGCCGGAGCCGGACGCTGCGCGAGGGACTGCATCATCTCTGAGGAGGGAGGGGAGGAAGAGGACGAGTCCGTTAACACGGCGGTCACGCCGAGAAGGCGGCCATTTTGAAAATTAAAAGCAATTAATCAACTACTTATTCGGTGACACCGGAGAAGGGGGCGAGTCTTCGCCTCTCTGTGGTAAAGTTGCCAATTAACTAACTTTTCCTGGTTACTGGTGCTAATTAGCATGTGCTAGCTTGCGCAAAAGCCCATTGCCAGCGAGGAAAACAAATGATTACGATGAGATTCGGCTGAAACGACGTAATCGTGAACATGGCTGAATATAGCTGAACATAGCTGAACATGGCTGAACATAGCTGAACGTGGCAGAACGTGGCAGAACGTGTCAGAACGGCGTACCCTGGTAGTCCTCCTGCTCCTGCCGCTCGTTGATGTCCAGCGTGAGCTTCTTCATCCTCATGCGCTCCTCCTGCTCGGCCTGCTGCTGGTTGAAGTGGTTTGCCGCCAGGTGGGAGGACAGCGGCACGTTCAGGATCTTGTACTGCCGGACAGAAACGCCAGTTACTCAAGACACGCCCCCTTTCTTTATGCTAAGCTAGCTTTGCACTGTTGCTTTGATTGTTAGCTTAATGTGTTGTTATGCTATAAGAGCTCATTGCTGTGAGGTGAGTGACTGTACGATACCTCTGGACGGAGCCAAGGCTAACGTTGCCCTCCATTTCCAGTCTTTATGCTAAGCTAACAGGCTGCAGCTTTGTGCACACACTTTCATATAATTAATAATACTAATAATACAGATGATAAAGGTGCAGCAGACCCTCCTACCTGCTGCTTGTTGCCTTTGCGCGTCAGCATGACAAACTGCATGGTGTCAGAGGCGTCCGCGTCGCTCTCTCCGGCGCACGGCTCTCTGGCCCCGCCCCCTTTCTTCAGCTGGCTCTTCAGCTGCAGCGGGATGGCCACGTCCAGCTGGTGCACCTTCACCGTCTCCCCGCTGCGCTGCTGGAGCACACACACACACACACACGCACACACACACACGCCGTGTTTTACCGGTCTGCTTTCATAGAGGAGGCTGAGTCTTGTTCAAGCCGCTGATCTTCGTACCTGCAGGTTCTCCAGCATCATCTTATCCAGAGCCTGAATGAAGTCCTCGTCCTCGGCGCACGCCACGTGCTTCAGCCCTCCGCCGCGGATGGTCACCTCCTACACACACACACACACACACACACACACACGTTAAAGTCACGAGGTGGGTGTTTTCTAGAAGCCGGTTCTTCGTGTGGTCGCTCTTACATTGTTCTCCTCGTCGGTCTCATTTTCCTTATTGGAGTCCGTCAGGTAGTCTGTGTTCTCCTCCTCCTCTTCCTCCCTCTCCTCTTCCTCGTTCTCCGACCCTTCCTGTGGGAAAAAACGGGGGGAATTTATACTTAAACACACATATACACACATATATACACACACATATATACCTATATAAAATAAGGAGGAGAATGTGATTCTGATGAGTCATTCATGATCTCAGTTTCAGAAAAACGAGGCGAACAGGAAGCAGTTTTAAAGCGTTAGATCATCATCACTATCTTCCTCCTCTTCCTCATCATCATCCTCATCACAAACTCACGTCCTCTTCCTGCTCGTTCATTTCGCTCTCGTTGCCCGACTGCTCCTCGGTCTCGGCGCCGCCCTCTTCGTCGTCGTCGGCGTCGTCGTCCTCCTCGCTCAGAGCGCTGGAGCGGCCGTCGCGCCCCATGGCCAGACCTTCACACACACACACACACACACACACACACACACACACACACACACACACACACACAGGAGACCGGTTGTTTAGAAAAACGTACACATGTTGTGCGACAGACTGCGTCTCGCCTGAGGGCTCGATGCGGTTATAAATAGATTGGACGCGCTCGCGGAGGCCGCCGCGG
Organism: Clinocottus analis; assembly: GCF_023055335.1. Lineage (NCBI taxonomy): Eukaryota > Metazoa > Chordata > Actinopteri > Perciformes > Cottidae > Clinocottus > Clinocottus analis. The sequence goes on from NW_027175932.1 coordinate 1,136,849, forward strand.
CCTCGTTAGCTCGTTAGCTCGTTAGCGCGGCCAATTAAAGAGCCGCAATTATGTGACTGCAGAAATGAAGCCGGGGCTGAAGATCCGGTCTGCAGCGACTCGGCCAGCAGAGGAATGTCTTTGAGGAACGAGACGAGGAACAATGGAACCTCTGTTAGAGCCGGGCAACCACACACACACTGAAACACGCACACACACACTGAAACACACCTGAACACACACTTATACAGCTACATGTCCAGAGTCAATATTAGTGAGAGAGTGTAAGAGACAGAGAGAGTGTGTGTGAGTGTCAGAGAGAGGCTGTTTTACAGCAGTTTGTCATCGTTGCATCAGCAACGATTGATGGTTTAGTTGCTGAATCAAAGTTGATAGAAGTTGAAGTGAGGACGGATCGGTTTGAGCCGCCTCAGTCAGACCTCTGCTCAGAATGTCCGACTCGACCAATTCTGTGTTTATCATTCCTCTGGCAGTGAGTGTGTGTGTTCGGTATGCGCCAACACACAATTACACACAATTACACACACACAACCTGTCTGACAGAAGAAGTAATGAGTGATGCGGCGACATCGTTCTCCAGAGCGAGGAATGCAGCTCAGCCGGGTCGACGGAGAGCAGAAGAACACTTCCTGCTGCCGCTAACGATGCACGCCGGAAGCTAGTTTAATGAGCAACTCTTACTAGTTGAAAGAGCAACCTTTATCTACTTTAGAGAGCAACCTTCACCTAGTTTAACGAGCAACCTTTACCTAGTTTGAAGAGCAACCTTCACCTAGTTTAACGAGCAACCTTCACCTAGTTTAAAGAGCAACCTTCACCTAGTTTAACGAGCAACCTTCACCTAGTTTAACAAGCAACCTTTACCTAGTTTAACGAGCAACCTTCACCTAGTTTAACAAGCAACCTTTACCTAGTTTGAAGAGCAACCTTCACCTAGTTTAACAAGCAACCTTTACCTAGTTTGAAGAGCAACCTTTACCTAGTTTGAAGAGCAACCTTTACCTACTTTAGAGAGCAACCTTTACCTAGTTTGGAGAGCAACCTTCACCTAGTTTAACGAGCAACCTTCACCTAGTTCAGAGAGCAGCTCTCACCCAGCTTGACGAGCACCTCCCTCTCCAGGTCGGTGACCTGCTTGGTTGCCTCCTCCAGCGAGCAGCTGGGCCTCATCTTGGGCCGCAGCAGCTCCAGAGTGTCTGTGATCATGTAGTCGATGTCGATGGGGAACGGGTGATCCTTGGTCCAGACGTCCGTGCTCTTCTTCCACCAGATGTACCGCTGCAGACACACACACACACACACACACACACACACACACACACACACACACACACACACGTTAGTGGAGGGTAGATTTGCACAAACCAAATTTCTATGACTTTTAACCACATTTTCATAACATTAAACCAAATGTTCATGAGCAAACATTGTGTGAAATGTGTGTTTAAGCAGTAAAAAGTGATAAAATGTAGTATTTAAACTAACAATGAGGATTCAAAGCATACGGTAAACCTTAAATGACAAGAGATTAAGAGAATAAACATGTATATAGATGCCGGTGGGAGCCGGCTCACCTGGAAGTAGATGAGGAAACAGTCCAGCTTCCTCTTGCTGGAGCCGCGGTCAAAGTACTGGCCGCAGGTGTCGAGCAGCGTGCACACCAGCCGGATGCGGAACAGGTGCTCGGGCGGGTCCAGAGCGCTCGGGCTGCCGTCCTGGTTGATGCCGAAGGAGATGAAGGAGAAGAGCGTGCGGAAGATCACGGCCGACTCCACCATGCGGTAGTTGTAGAGCTCGCCCAGGAACTTAGCGCTGCTGATGCGGCGCTGGTTGAACTTGGGCTGGTTGACCTGGAGAGGAGGAGGGAGGAGGAGGGAGGAGGAAGAAGGAGCAGGGAGGAGGAGGAGGGAGGGATGAGTGGAGGATGAAGATGAAGCAAAAGAAGACAAACACCGTAAATTTAAGTCTGCATTGCCGTCTCGCCTCCTCAATTCTCACTTCCACGCCCCCTTGCCTCCTTCTCGCCTCCTTCTCATGTCCTTGCCCCCTCACCTCCTCTTCCCTCCTCACCTTCTCGCTCACTCGCCTCCTCACCCTCTCACCTTCTCGCCCGCCCGCCCGCTCGCCTCCTCTTCCCTTCTCAACCCCTCTCCTCACCCACTCACTCCTTGCCCCCCTCCTTCTGCCCATCCCCCCTCCCTCTTCTCTCCTCACCTCCTCTTCCCTTCTCAATCCCTCTCCTCACTCCTTGCCCCCCTTCTTCTCCACCTCGCCCTCTTTTCTCTTCACCTCCTTCCCCCCTCACCCGCCTCCTCTTCCCTTCTCAACCCCTCTCCTCACCCACTCACTCCTTGCCCCCTTCCTTCCCTACCTCGCCCTCTCCCTCTTTTCTCCTCGCCTCCTCTTCCCTTCTCAATCCCTCTCCTCACTCCTTGCCCCCTTCTTCCCCACCTCGCCCTCTTTTCTCTTCACCTCCTTCCCCCCTCACCTCCATGCCCAGCCGGATGTCCTCCAGCACGCCGTCCACCACGTGGATGCCCACGTCCTCCTGGTAGGCCACCAGGCCGGCCAGCAGGTTGGCCACGCAGTGGATGCTGTTGTACTTGACGTTCCAGATGTTGACCATGCAGCAGATGAGGTAGCTCTTGACCTCGGGCTCCTGCCACGGCAGCTTGCGCATCTGCCGCAGCACCTTCTCCGTGGTGACCTTGGACAGGTCCTTGTACAGCAGCTTGCGGATGTACTCCTGCAGCGGCGGCCGCTTCTTGCGCACCGTCTTCTCCATGGGCGGAGGGTTGCAGTAGTAGTAGGCGTTCTCCACCATCGTCACGTAGCGCGCGTCCAGGTGCTGCGCCTGCTTCTTACGCATCATTTGCTCCTGAGAGGAGAGAGAGGGAGGAGAGGAAGGAAAGAAAAGAAGGAGAGAGAGGAAGGAGAGGAGAGAGAGGGAGGAGAAGAAGGAGAGAGAAGAAGGAGAGAGAGGAAGGAGAGGAGAGAGAGGAAGTAGAGGAGGGAGAGAGAGGAAGGAGAGGAACAAGAGGAAGGAGAGGAAGGAAAAAAAGGAAGGAGAGGAGAGAGAGGAAGGAGAGGAGAGAGGAAGGAGAGGAACGAGAGAGGAGAGGAAGAAAAGAAAGGAAGGAGAGGAACGAGAGGAAGGAGAGGAAAGAGAGGAAGGATAGGAAGGAGAGGAATAAGAGGAAGGAGAGGAGAGGAAAGAGAGGAGCGACATCGGCCGGTCAGGACTCGACCGAGAGAATAAGATGCTGCACGTCGGTGGGAAGACGTTCGTCTTACAGGATTTCCATGACTTTAAACTAAATTTTTATGACTTTTAACCAAATTTCCATGATTTTTACCAA
>NW_027175932.1:1142707-1165207 GCF_023055335.1 Clinocottus analis
GGTTCTCGTAGAAGTTGCGGGCGTCCTCGTCCTCCCAGATGCCGCCCTCCAGGTCGTACTCGCCGGGCTTGCCGGGCGTGAAGATGTCGATGCCGGGGCCGTGCTCTAGAGGGAGAGAGAGAAGACGGCGTTACAGAAACAAACGCTCGCGGTCGGGCGGGCGGTTAACGGAGGCGACCCGGAGACACGCACCCTCCTGCACGGACTTGTCCTGCGGCAGCTCGGGCATGTTCTCGTCCAGCAGGTCGGCCAGAGACTGAGTGTTGGCCAGCAGCTTCTGGTACGAGGTGGCGAACTCCTCGTACTGCTTGTGTCGGTCCTCGCTCAGCTCGCCTTTGGAGTGGAGGATGCGCCTGAAGGGGGGGGGAAGGAAAACGTCAGCGGCAAAACGCGACGAGCCAACGACATCATCGCGATTAGATCACGCGCCTCTGGATCTTCACGGCGATCACGTGACGAGTATGTCACTGATGAAAGTCACTATTTACACGTCTGAGGGTTAAACAAAGACAACCAATTACATTTTAGATGCTTTAGAATCTTACAAATCTACATTTGAGTAAATATCTTGCAGCTGTTTTGAGGATATTCACCCTTTGACTCTTTATAATACACAACTACGTTCTGTAGAGGGATTCTACAAAGGCAGCAAAGTACTCTAATGAATTTACAGTTAAAAAAAATCATAAAAATTTGGTGAAAAGTCATAGAAATTTAGTTAGAAGTCATGAAAATGTGGTTAAAAGTCATGGACATCTGGTTAAAAGTCATGGACATGTGGTTTACAGATAATTAAAATCTCCTTCGGCGGGCCGGACACTCGCCTGTTCTGCCGCTCGGTGTTCTGCAGCTCGCGGTGGTCCTTCTTCAGGTGCTTGGTGAGCGAGGTGAAGTACTCGCGCAGCAGGTTCTGGAAGGGCTGCTGCTTCTCCACGGTGATGATCTCGCTGGGCGGGAAGCCCAGGCCGAACTTCTCGGCGGCCAGCTTCACCTTGCGCGGCAGCAGTCCGGCGATGTCGTCGCCGCAGTGCTTGCAGAAGCTGATGACCACGGACACGTGGGTGTGCGTGTCGCGGTCGGCGCCGATGATGTTCTTCAGCTGCTCGTAGATCAGCGACAGCCCCTCCTTGTCGGTGAAGAGGCCGACGATGGTGAGCTCGGCGATGAAGCGCAGGTCGGTGCGCAGCTTGCTCACGTTGGGCGACTTCTCCTCCTTGCGGGCCTCGAAGTGCTTCTTCCACGCCTGCAGCAGCAGCGGGGCGAACTCGGCGTAGCGCTGGTGGAAGAGCGAGCAGAGGTGCACGGCGCAGCCCACGTCCGAGATCTTCAGCTTGGCCTCCACCACGGAGCTCACGGCCTCGCCGATGTACTTGCTGAGGTTCAGCGAGCCGAAGTCGTTGGAGAGCGAGTCGCGCTGCTGCTCGGTGAGCGTGCGCAGCTTCTTGACGAAGGCCGTGTTCTTCTTCAGGCTGGAGTCCAGCCGGCTGAAGAAGGCCTCCTCGGGCCGGCCCTCCTGCGCGTTCTGGTTCTTGCAGCGGAGTTCCTTCCTGCACTGGTTGCGCTCCCAGGCCTCCTGGTGCAGCTGGTGGCCCTCCTCCTTCTCCCTGCGGAGGAGAGACGGGTTCACGGTGAAGACAACAGCAAAAGAGGCGGCACTTGAAGTGGCTTTGGCTTTTTTTAAAGGAGAAATAAAGCTGACACATTGTGACCGTGAATGCATCACGTCCTTTTACGACCTGGTCTTAAACGCTGTCTAACATTAACGATGTATAGAAGTGTGTTTCTCTGCAGAGGCTCTGCCCCGCCATCCTCCTCCCCACCACCTCCACCATGTTTTTGTTAACATTTTGGTAAATGTGCACCATGAGAAGTCATAACAAAGGAGCTATTAGCAACAGGAAATAAACTATCGGGTACATTTTCTATGTTTCTTTGCATATTTATGTCTTCTCCTCTCCACATATTGATCAAGATGGGTCTTACTTCAGGAGCGTCGCCTCCTCCTCGCGTTGTCTTTTGGCCTCCTCCTCCTGCAGCTTCTTCTCCTCCTCCTCCTGCAGTCTCTTCTCCTCTTCCTCCTTCTTCTTCTGCTCCTCCTCCGCCTTCTGCTTCTCCTCCTCTTTTTTCCTCCGCTCCTTCTCCTCCTTCTTCTTCTTCTCCTCCTCCAGGCGCTTCCTCTTCTCCTCCTTGCCGCCGTCTTTTTTCCCGCTCATCTTGGCCTCGTCCTTGGCTTTGTCGCGGGCGGCCGGCGGCCTCCGGTCCCCATCGCGGTCCTTCTCCTTCTCCTTGTTGGCGAAGGTGCAAACGTCCTTCTCGTCCATGTTTACTGAGCGCTTGCGTTCAGCAGGCATCCTGAGGAGAGGCCACAGAATGAATCCCTAAATCTGCATTAATACATATCCTTTTTTTTATAATCCAAACTAAGACAGTCGAGGGAAATGTGAATTTGTATGGGAACAAAAATGTTTGAAAAAATTAATTTGTGTCATCTGGTTTTTCTTTACAATCTTTTATATTTTGATCAAAAATGACAAATAAACATCAACAAACATCTGGTACGACGCAAGGAAATACAGACGCGCCTGCAGAATGGTTTGGATATGTTTTCCTGCTGCAGATAGATTTATATTTTCTACATAACTGTATTTTGTGTTTTCTGAAAATACCTTTAAATATTGATAAGGTTTGCATTTTTTCAAGAAAAACGGTTTGTTGTGATTCAAATGTAATAATTATGAGAAGTACAAACTGTGAGACTTCATGTCAATATAAAATTCTACATGCACAAATGTTGATGTTATTATTAAATTGTCATATCGTCTTTTATTCAAAGGGGGAAATATCGTCCAGATGTGTTGATGAATGTTTGTGATGAAGCGCTCCTTTAAATGTGGAGAAAATCTTCAATTTCAAGCAAAATAAACGACTTAAAACTGACATTTATAGAAAATAAGATGTTAAATGAGCCTATAGTAAATAAAACATATAATAATGCAGCAGTGATACATCAGATATAATAATACAACACATTTTACTACACAATACTTGTAGTTATCTGGAAGTCGTTTAAATCAATTTAACTGATAATACTTGTACTTTTATGAATGCAGGGCTTTTACCTTTAAGTGGAGCATTTAGTGAAGTTGCATAAATACTTGTACATGAACGTTAAGCAGCTAAAATGAGCAGAATCAGAACAACAACATTCAGGTAAAAGCACCCGCCTGACACCGTTAGCCACCTAGCTTAGCTATACAGCCCTGGTTAGGAAGATGACGTCAGCTTGCTTTAACGTTAATGGCGGCGTATAACGGACAGCTGGTGTTTGTTCAGTTCTTGTGGCGGAAACTTTAAACAACATACATCATGAATATGTGTTTACTTGTTCTCTTGCGCGCGTTAATATCGTCGTAATGTGAAAAGGTTTACCTGCTAACTGTAGCATAACAAACATCGGTCGTTAGCGTTGGTTTCCGTGTGAACCGCGGAAGGACCCCGCGCGTTGGTTCTACAGATTATGCCTTACTGAAAACATCTAAATTAAATCACATTACGTTATATTCTGGGAGGTTTTACGAATATTACCACATACTCTTTATGTACTTGCAATATCCTTTGACTCAGGAATATTTATTTGTATTTCAATACTTGATCATTATAGTTACAATTATGTCATATTGACAGGCATCGCTTTCGGCAGCTACTCGTGAAACAGACGTTTCCCGTGTATTTGTTGTTTGGCCACGTGAGGGCAGCGCAACGTGTTATAAACACAAATATACTTTTCACAAAAAAAAGGAAAATACAAATCTATAATTGTGTCAATGAACAACTTTGTTTGTACGCTTTACACATTAAATGTATATAATGAGTATTTAGTTTTTACTTTTTACAATAAGGTAATATAATAAATGTTCATTTATATCCTGGTGGTTGTAGAGGAGGAATATTTCCCCTCAAATAACGACTCAATGCAGAAACAAAGCTTTAAATGATTTAAAATTGAACAAAAGCAACAAATCCTCATATTTGTGACATTTGGAACCAGACATTAAAAAATAAAAATTGCACCAAAAATGATGTAAACTATTATCACCAATTCATTTTATGTTGATTGAGTGATCATTTCAGTTGCACTATATATTTCTGACAAATATTAATCTTGTTTTACAAACTATTCATATGTTTTACGTGTAAAATATAAGGCTTGACTAATAAGCAAGTAGTACTTTGAAGTACTTTTACTTTTGACATTCGCCAAGCATGCTATTTTTATAGAAGACGTGAATACTTCAACCACTGACTCCATGTACTAGTAGAAGTATGTACGTGCAGGTTTTTAAAACAAAATTGTGGAATGTAGCTTCAACTTAACTTCCTGCTCCGGCGGTTTCGTTTATTTATTTAATGAAACTTGTGAAATGAATCTGAATCGTTTCCTTCAGAGGAAACAGAACCTTCTTTCACAGGTTTTCCTCTTCAGGAGGTGACGAATATTTTTAAACACACAATCTGTACACTCATGCGTTCCTCTGTGTGTTTAAACAAGGGTTGCTGTAGTAGCTTTATTGACACACACACACACTCACAAAGAGCTCCTGAATACTTCACTTTACTTTGCTTTGACTCATCAGGATAAAGTGACTTCTAAAACATCGTCCAGTCAAATGAAATCATGCAAACTTCTTCTTTCAATCTGTGCTGTTTATATAATTATATATATATATATATATATATATATATATATATATATATATATATATATATGTTAACATCAAATGAATAAACACCAAAAGGCCCATAAATCATGTTTATTTTGACACTTTATTTACATTCAAAGCATTAAAATAAATTCCCACGTTGAGTCGATTTATTTTTATTCTGTTTAAAGACAGAAACACATTTTATTTATTTATGAAATGTTGTGAAATCAACAATCTTTTTGGCTCGAGGGACTTTTTTTTTCCTTTCTATTTTTAATAAATCTTTATTAAAATAATCAATGTTGACGTCTGTGGGAAGTAAACAACAACAAATCATCACCGCGGCACCTTCAAGTTGTCGGCTTTTGATTGAAAATGTGATTTTTTTTTTAAACTTTCGGCTCAAAAGCGTTTATTAAAAATACTTTTTAAAATCATTTTCAGGAGCTTGAACACATTTGGACCGTCGAGGTTCATCAGAGGATTTGTTTGTGTGTAAATAAAAACAACAGTCTGTCCTGTAAAGCCTCCGTTCTGCTGGTAACGAGTGTCTCCCGACACAGCAGGGAATTCTGGGAATAAATGAAGCTGAAATTGAACTCCCGCATCCAGTGAAAACAAAGATGGCGGCGTCTGAATTTGGCGTTTCCGCCCTCAGAAGACACGAACGTCAGTGAAATGTTGAAATGTTCGGAGTACTCAAAGTACTCTGCTGAAAAAAATACTCATACTAGGATTAAAAAATGCACATGAGGAGGTCTCTGCAGCCGGCGGCCAATGGCAGCAGGCCGTGCGGTTGATTGACAGGCGCGTCGGCCTATGGCCGTTGGGCCAGGCGGCTCTTCCCCTCCTCCTGCTCCGACAGCTTGAAGTGAGTGTAGGACAGGATGCCGGCCAGCGTGCAGAGGATGCCCAGAGCCTGAGGGACGGACGGGGGGATGGAGAGACGGAGGGAGGAGAGGGGAGGATGGAGAGAGGAGAGGGGAGGATGGAGAGATGGAGGGAGGAGAGGGGAGGATGGAGAGATGGAGGGAGGAGAGGGGAGGATGGAGAGATGGAGGGAGGAGAGGGGAGGATGGAGAGATGGAGGGATTAGAGGGGAGGATGGAGAGATGGAGGGATTAGAGGGGAGGATGGAGAGATGGAGGGAGGAGAGGGGAGGATGGAGAGATGAAGGGAAGAGAGGGGAGGATGGAGAGATGGAGGGAGGAGAGGGGAGGATGGAGAGATGGAGGGAAGAGAGGGGAGGATGGAGAGATGGAGGGAGGAGAGGGTAGGATGGAGAGATGGAGGGAGGAGAGGGGAGGATGGAGAGATGGAGGGAGGAGAGGGGAGGATGGAGAGATGGAGGGAAGAGAGGGGAGGATGGAGAGATGGAGGGATTAGAGGGGAGGATGGAGAGATGGAGGGAGGAGAGGGGAGGATGGAGAGATGGAGGGAGGAGAGGGGAGGATGGAGAGATGGAGGGAGGAGAGGGGAGGATGGAGAGATGGAGGGAGGAGAGGGGAGGATGGAGAGATGGAGGGAGGAGAGGGGAGGATGGAGAGATGGAGGGAGGAGAGGGGAGGATGGAGAGATGGAGGGATTAGAGGGGAGGATGGAGAGATGGAGGGATTAGAGGGGAGGATGGAGAGATGGAGGGAGGAGAGGGGAGGATGGAGAGATGGAGGGAAGAGAGGGGAGGATGGAGAGATGGAGGGAGGAGAGGGGAGGATGGAGAGATGGAGGGAGGAGAGGGGAGGATGGAGAGATGGAGGGATTAGAGGGGAGGATGGAGAGATGGAGGGATTAGAGGGGAGGATGGAGAGATGGAGGGAGGAGAGGGGAGGATGGAGAGATGGAGGGAAGAGAGGGGAGGATGGAGAGATGGAGGGAGGAGAGGGGAGGATGGAGAGATGGAGGGAAGAGAGGGGAGGATGGAGAGATGAGAGCAGAGAGAGATGAGAAGATGGAGAGACGTCAGAGAGACGTCAGAGAGGCGTCGTGTTGGTGGAGTCGTGAGGTCATAGGTTTGAAACCCGGTCCGAGCGGCAGCAGACTCACCTGGTTGAGGGACAGCGGGTCGTGGAACAGAAGGTAACCTCCCACCAGAGTGATGCAGAACTTGAAGTGACCGAACATGTTGTAGCTGAGAGGTGAAGTCAGGAGAACCACGAGGAACAGAGAACCACAGAGACATGAAGGAACCCTTAAACCTCCTGAAAGAACACCAAGAACCTCCAAACAGGTTCTGAAATACAGTTAAAAACATCAGAAAGTTCCTTAAAAAGCCTGAAACCTTCTTCCTCATGACCTCTGACCCCTGTAAATGTGTTCATATGTATTTATAGTTGAGGATACGTGACAGCCGAGGTGTTTCCAATGATCCAGTAGATGGACAGGTTCACCAGGAACGCCACCACACCTGAGAACAGCACCGTCGCCTGGCAACAAGAAGAGAACCACAATGTGAGAAAATAAAAGAATCAGGGCTTTTCACAATAAAAGCATGGAGACACATTGTTTGGAAGTTTGAAGCAAGTGTTGACCAACACACATACATTCTGACCATATGTGTGTGTGTGTGTGTGTGTGTGTGTGTGTGTGTGTGTGTGTGTGTGTGTGTACCAGAGCAGGAAGAGACCAGGGTCCAAAGATCCCCTTGTCTCCGGTCAGCGGCTCAAACAGAGGAACGACGCAGAGAAGGAAGCCCGACGACAGAGGAGCCTGAGGACGGAGACGACCTCACTTCATGTATTAATACACACACAGTACTACAGTCACAGTACTGCTATACACACAGTACTACGAGTCAAGGCCAGGCCAACAAACTGATAAGATTTTATGAGGTACTCAGTGATCCTTGTACACAGTTAGCATTAGCATTAGCGTCACATGATGACTCATACCTGATAGTACAGAAGCTGCATGGAGTTCACCTGGAGCTCATGTTGCTTAGCCCCCACCCACTGAGAGAGAGAGAGAGAGAGAGAGACAGAGAGAGAGAGAGAGAGAGAGAGAGAGAGAGTTATTGTTGTTGATTTCACAGAAGCAGTGTGTTGTGTGTGTGTGTGTGTGTGTGTGTGTGTTGTGTGTGTGTGTGTTGTCTCACCACTTGGTAAAGCGACGTCACCAGAACGCCCAGCGAGGCGAACACCGTGCCGAGCAGGTTGAACCTCACGTCGAAGTACGAGTTCAACAACACGCCCAACGTGATGGGAACCTGCAGACGGAGAGGGCCGCAGAACAGAGGAACCTTAGAGGAACCTGAGAGGAACCTTAGAGGAACGCTAGAGGAACCTGAGAGGAACTTCAGAGGAACCTTAGAGAAACTTTAGAGGCCCGCCACGAGCATGTTCCTTTCATTATGACAACATTACTAAACAGCCCTCGTGGCTGCAGAGACACACACTTTTACTTTGGTAGGACATTTAGAGTGAGGGGCTAGAGGTCGGTGTTCTGTGGGTTCCTCACCAGCGTGAGCTTGATCTTGGTGGAGAAGGTCTTCTTGTAGTAGCTGGTCTGGATGAGGATGATGACGGGCGTGGTCATGGCCTTGGCCAGCTGGTACGTCCCGATGGAGTTGTTCTGCAGGGACAGGTTGGTGAAGGCCACGAACCCGCAGAAGCTCAGCGCCAGCCACACGATGCGGCGCACCGGCAGGCTTTTGGGCGCGAAAATGTCCAACTTCTGGCAGATGTGGAGGCCGAGCCAGGTGACCACGAAGTGGACGAGCGTCAGCGCCATGTTGGGGAAGCCGTAGTGGACGTAGATCCACTTGTTGATGAAGACGATGCAGATGGAGGACAGCAGGTTGACCAGCAGGCCGGCGACGATGCGCCGGTTGGGCGAGAGGTCGAGCAGCGACATGGCGTCCTGCAGGAGTCCAGCTCTGAAGAACCAGAGGAGCTGCTCACGCTGCAGACACACACAGGAAGTCTTCATCTACATGTTCACTATCATGTTACTCTCACTTACTTATTACATATTTATCTATGAGCAAAATAACTCACTACTTTTTCAATATAATTGTCAATATATTTCTCAGTATTGCTTCTTCTATCACTTCTTACACTTTGTATTTTTAATATTGGACATACTTTTTTTTTTTTTTTTACCTTATTTATTATAATATCTTTTATTCTATTGTTCTTATAAGTTTATATTTGTATTATATTGTTATTTTTTACTTTTTTTTCTGTTACTTTTACAGAATATACTTACATATGTATATGAAAATTAAATGTAAAATAATTTGTTGTGCAGTAAAAGTACTGCCTTTATAAGTATTGTCAAACAAAGGCAGTAAAAAGTACTTATTGCTTCACTGCTATATGATATTATTATGTTATTCTTTGTGATGCATGCTCATGTTATAGCCAGTGAATGTGAAGCAGAGATAAAATACTTATATATATATAAAGTATTTATACTTGTGTATGTTGTGTTATAACTTCACTTTATTTACAAAATTACTTCCAAAAGTCAGTTTATGTACTAATATGTTTTGTTATCTACACTTTACAGCGTGTAAAGTAATATACATACATAAATACAATAGTTTAACTCTGATCTTGTGCAGCCAAGACTTGTGACGTATGCAAAACTTAAGTACACTCGTATAGGCGTGCCATTATAATACTCAAAGTGAAGTACAAGTACCTCAAATGAATCCTTACGTGCAGTACTTGAGTAAACGTACTTCACAGCTTCACCTTTTGTATCCACCTGTTGAGTAAACTTGGATGAATTAGGTCAAGTTTGTCTGTTTGTAACGTTTTACAGTAAAATTGCTGTTTTTTTCAATGAAGTCTGGTGTGAGTCAGTTGTGTGGAACTCGATACAAGCGCAGTGTTTCTGTCCGTTAACGCAACATTTATTGAGAGACAGTTGGACGTGTGTCTGTCTCTCTGCCCGTCTGTCTGTCTGTCTGTCTGTCTGCCACGCAATAAGAAAAGTTTACCTGGGGTCTCCATCTTTCCACGTGTCTCCTTCTCCGTGTCTTCTTCTACAACAAACTAACAAGCTCCGTGAGTTGGCGTGTGTCTTTCCCGGCCGTTGGAGCGCCAAACCTCGGACTTAAAAGTGCCGAATCCACCCGTTACTTTCCTGGATCATGTCTGGTCCCCTCCTGCAGAGTACGGCCGTTGGTTTCTGAGATACAAGCCGCCCAGTGTGTTCCTGTTTCCTCTGTGCCGTTGAACAATGCGCGTGCGGAGCAACAGCGGCCGCTGGCGGACAGGAGGGAGAATTACACCAAAGATCATCTAAAACAACAGAGGACTCACTACACGCAAGAAATTGAGAAACGTTAAAAAAAGAAGAAATAATAAAAAATGTATATCATAGTGACGACAAAACTACTTTTTCCTGTATGATGTGAACATTAATATTATTCTTAATCTGTATTGTTGTATTGAATGTTTGTACATTATCTCAGTAATTTTGGTTCAATTAATCGTATATATTGTTTTTATGTTGACTTTGTAACATACGTCTAGTGATTATCAATGAATAATAGCCCCATATAGTATATCTAATTGTATTATTAATATTATATTGACATGTTATCTGAGTAAAATATCAACACATAATAATCAAATTATATACTGTATGTGAGTTTAACAGTCAAAGGAGAAATGTATACACTTTTTTACATTTTAACTTTTCCTGAAGTTTTCCTAATTATACTATTATATACGTATTTTTTAATTATTTTTTAAATATTATTTTGGCAACATTTTCTCATGTTCAGTGGGATCAGAAATCCTCACAGACTACAGTATACGAACTGAACCGAGGGGGCAGCAACGTGTCGCACGGCAGCCAGTCTACCGGAAAATCAAAAGAAGAAGAAGAAGTAGAAGTAGAAGACTCACGAAGAAGAATCCTGTCAAGCCTCGTGAAGCGGGAATTGCCAGCCCGCTATCATGGACTGGTAAACTGCATTTAATACTTTTTAAAACACTGATCATCTTTCACACACGTAGTTATATTATACTTCCGTCTGTTGAACCGTTAACTTGTTATTCAACCCGCTCGTGCGGCTACTTTTACTCTGTTAGCTCAGGCTAACGACCCCGTTCATTATCATTGAGGAAGCTAACCGGCTAATTACTGATTTGTGTGTTGTTTACATGCTAAAACCAGAGATACTTGATCAGTTATTAAGGATAACATCTACAGATGATGCATGTTATCGATTACATAAAGCTGAGTGAACTAATAACAGATATTTATTATGAGCTAGCAGATCTGCAATATTACTGTCAGTACTTTCAGGTATTAGTACACAGCTATGTTGTGTATTAGTAACTAAGCACGTGTACTCTGCATAATATTAGGTGGTACTTGTACTTTGTTGTAACCATTTTCTGCATAATGAAGTTTTGTTGATGCTTATACTTTCATATTTTGTACTCGTGCATAATTTTGTGCATGATTTTTTACCTCTAACAGAGTTATACTTATACTTTTACCACAGTAAAAGATGCGAGTACTTTTGAAGTAAATATACTACTGCAGGTCTGACATCTCATTGCAAACAAAGCACTTCTTTTGCTTCTATCTCAATTTACATATAAGTACATTATACTATGAAGTTTTGGCCCTCATATCAAGATCATGAAATATAAACATGAAGTTTTTGTACTGCAATGAAAGGTATTTAATAAAAATAATAAAAAACAAAAACTTCCTGACCGAAGAATGAAGCAGCTTCACCTGCTTTCATGTCAAAGTCTCAGGATGCTTTGCTCTCCGTTGTTGAAGAATTTAGTGGCTTTGTAGTAATATTTGTTGCGTGTTTGTATTAACACACAAACTGGTGGTGCGTTCAGGGGTCAGAGCGAGCTGCCGTCTCCGGTGGTCCGAGACGACGAGGTGACGATCGCTGCGCGGCGAAGGAGGAAGAAGGTGGCGTGTATCCTTTCGCCTGCAGGAGAACGTGAACTTTGTGTTCTTTATATTCATTTATTGATTATTTATATTCATTTATCACACGATTGACTGTTAGTTTATAGTCTTTGGTTATAAAAAAAGCAATATATTGAAATGTTTCTGTCAGCGTTGTTGTTTTCCTGACTGTTGGTCTCAGTCCCGTCGCCCGGCAGCCCCGTCCTGACCTCTGCGACACCGGCTCGCTCCATGATGAGGAACACGCCGGCATCACTGTTCAGACAGGCTGGTACGACACACACACACACACACACACACACACACACACACACACACACACACACACACACACACACACACGGAGCAGAGTTATGCTAATACCAAACATATTTGACTAAATCCCTCCTCTCTCTCTCTCTCTCTCAGTGACTCCCAGGGTTCCAGATGTTTCCTCTATTTTGGCTCCGGGAGGTCGAACGCCTCGATACACACACACACCCAGAAACGCCCTGAGCAGCATAGTGAGAGACACACACACACACCACACACACACACACACAATGGACATCATGCTAGAACAGTTTTGATTGTTTCTGGACAAACTTGTCGATTTTCATTTGTATTATTTCTGTTTAACCGCCGTCTTTGTGTCTAGAATCTGGACGACAGCGATTGGACTAACAGCATGTACGTCTCCCCCAATTCGGGATTGGAGAACAGCAGCTTCTTCACGGATGACATCACCAACCTCAGCTCCGCCCTGCTGAAGGAGGATGACCCCGGCGAGGCCGGTGAGCGAAACAAACGTTCCCCGATGCGCTTCGACTACAATCAAACGCTCTCCTTAACGCTTGTAGTCGTTTAAATGCATAAATACATCTTTATCTTTTTCAGCGGCCGCCAGTCTTTTCCCAGAATTCCTTACATCCTTCCTGAAACACTCCTCCACTGCGGTGTTTGAGCTGCTTGAGGATTACCAGCTGTTGCTGCAGGACAAGGTTAGCTTTGTTAGCATCGGATCCACCAAGGCTAGCGGTCTCCCTCCGCTTCCAGTCATTGCGCTAAGCTACGCTAACGATCAATCTCCTTAACCGACTCTCAGAAAGAAAACAAAAAAAAAGGCTTGTTCCCCAAAACGTGGTTATCTTAGCATAGCATAGCACAACGGCTGTAAGTAGAGGCAAACAGCTGCTGCTCAAATATCCCAAAATGCACCTGGCCTGATTCCCGCTCGCCGGCTCCTCAGGTGGACGTGCTGCAGTCCGTGGTGCTCAGAGCCGGCCAGAGCAGCAAGACGGCCGGAGTCCGCTGGCTGCTGCAGCAGGAGAACTGCTCCTGGAGGCTCATCACCTCCCTGTACAGGTACACACCTGTCTGACCGCACCTCTACCTGTCTGACCGCACCTCTACCTGTCTGACCCCGTCCACCTCTGATTGATCACCTGTCTGTCTCTGCAGGGACCGGGTCCAGTTGGCGCTGGAAGATGACATCATGGCCGACATGGTGGTGGGTGACGCATTGACAGACTCACTTTCATTACAACACACACACACACACACACACACACACACACACACACACACACACAAACAGTTCAGTAACACACTTGTGTTGGCGTGTGAAGGTTCCCAGCGAGAGTGAGAAGGTCGTGGTGGAGCAGCTGTTCCAGCGGGACGCCGTCATACGTCAGAGTCAGGTAACACACACACACACACACACACACACACGTACACCTACACGCGTAAACAACGGCAGCTGTTGACATGTTTTCTTGGCGTTGCAGCTCGTCGTTGATTGGCTGGAGAGCATCGCCAAAGACCAGATTGGAGATTTCTCTGATAACATAGAATACTACGCCAAGAACGTCTGCTGGTGAGATGAATGTCCTGTTTGTGTTGTTTGTGTGTTTGAAGAGCATTAGCTAAAGTGTGTGTGTGTGTGTGTGTGTGTGTGTGTGTGTGTGTGTGTGTTTCAGGGAGAACACTCTTCATGCTCTGAAGACGAGGAGGAAGAGCGGTGCCGCCTTCACCATCCCGCTGGTCACGGAGCTGGTGAGTCCTTTTAGACACGACAACGCCCACTCGGCCCTCGTGTGTCTGAATTCACTGAGTGTGAGTCTGTGTGTGTGTGTGTGCGTGTGTGTGTGTGTGTGTGTGTGTGTGTGTGTGTGTGTGTGTGTGTGTGCAGGACCCAGACGCTCCTCTCCGGCAGCAGCGTCCTCTGGCGGACCTCGACAGAGAGGACGACGCCCGACTGCTGAAGAACCTGTTCACGCTGATCAGAGCCGGGATGACCGAGGAGGTAGAGAGAGAGAGAGAGAGAGAGAGGGAGAGAGGAAGAGACTTATAATGTAGCACAAGACAGTGAGCAACAGGTAATAAGTGTGTGTGTGTGTGTATGTGTGTGTGTATGTGTGTGTGTGTGTGTGTGTGTGTGCAGGCTCAGAGGCTGTGTAAGCGCTGTGGTCAGGCCTGGAGAGCAGCGACTCTGGAAGGTTGGAAGCTCTACCACGACCCCAACAGGACCTCAGGTAACCTCTGACCCCGACTCACCTGAGGGGAAAGTATTGTGACACATCTCATGATTCTCTCTCTCTCTGTCTCTCTGTCTCTCTGTCTCTGTCTCTGTCTCTGTCTCTGTCTCTCTCTCTCTCTCTCTCTCTCTCTCTCCATCTTTCTCTCTCTCTCTCTCTCTCTCTCTCTCTCTCTCTCTCCCTCTCTGCAGTGAGTGTGGAGCTGCAGCCGGTGGAAGGAAACCCTCAGAGGGGCATCTGGAAGGCGTGCTGCTGGAGGATGGCTGAGGAGGTGAAACACACACCTCGTTGCTACACACACACACACACACACACACACACACACACACACACACACACACACACACACACAGCATGAAGCGCTGACTTCCTGTCTCTGTGTTTCAGGAGCAGCTGAACCGATACGAGAGAGCCATCTACGCCGGCCTCAGTGGAAACCTCAAGCCGGTCTGTTCAGTTACTATTAACCTCTGAACCCTCCTCTCTAATATATATATGATTATTTATGTTTTAAATGTGTGTGTGTGTGTGTGTGTGTGTGTGTGTGTGTGTGTGTGTGTGTGTGTGTCTCAGCTGCTGGTGGTGTGTGAGTCCTGGGAGGACTGTGTGTGGGCTCACTTCAGGGTGATGGTGGACTCGCTGGTTGAAAAGGATTTGATGTCGTCGGGTATGGCTCACCAGGAGGTGGAGGCGCTGCCGCGGGAATACCTGGAGGCCAAGTACGACACACACACACACACACACACACACACACACACACACACACACACACACACACACACACACACACACACACACTAGTAAAGTACCTTCAGAATAAAAACATGTGTCTCTCTCCAGTTGGACGATGGAAAAGGTGTTTGAGGAACTTCAAGCCTCCGAGTTGAAGGTGAAACTCACACAAAGAATGTGATGGTTCAGTCTCACACACACACACACACACACACACACACACACACGTTAAACCAGCTTCTGTGTGTGTTTAGAGGGTGTTGGAGGAGACAAAAGAGCATTACCACGTCATCCAGAAGTTTGTGATCCTGGGAGACCTGGACGGTAAGAAACCTCTGACCTTTGACCTCTAAATCACTTTTACACTATTCTACTGTTAACTTCCACCTGAGACTACTTCTCTCTCTCTCTCTCTCTCAGGTCTGTTGGAGGAGTTTTCTGATTGGCTGACAGCCTCTAAGCCCCTCCCCTCTCACCTGCTGCGCTTCATGACTCACCTGCTGCTGTTCTACCGCTCTCTGGGTTTGGCGCTGAAGGTAGAAACAAACCATTTAAATGTAATCTGGTCCTGTTCGTGGTCCCCAGAGGATTGAACTCTCTCTCCCCCCTCCCTTCCCCCTCAGGAGGAGGTGAGTGTGGAGGTCCTGAAGGCCTACATCTCCCTCCTGATCCGGGACCAGCAGACCGACCTGGTGGCGAGCTACGTGAGCCAGCTGCCCGCCGAGCTCGCCACCGCGCAGTACGCCGCCTTCCTGGAGACGGTCGGCCAGCCGGAGCTGCGTCCTCGCTGCCTCCAGCTCGCCACCGACGCCGGTGAGGCGGGAAAAACTCCAGAGAGAGACTACAACAACGTAACGCAGCTGCAGAGTAATACCCGTCTGTCTGCCCGTCTGTCTCTCTGCAGGTCTGGATGTCGCGGCGGTGACCAAGCTGGTGGTGGAGACGGTGAGAGAGCGAGATGAAACGGAGTTCACGCACCACAGCCAGACGCTGGAGATGGGAACCACCAAGGTACGGTGTGCCGTGGACCTGTCAATCACCTTGTAGCCCCGCCCTAATTTACTGAACGAGCATTGTGCTGCATAGAAGAAGACTAGAAACTAGAGATTGAGACATAAACTCATGTTTACAATGTTTACTGAGGGAATACATCAAGAGAGAAGTAGAGTCACTTATATAGACTTCTATACAACCAGAGGAGTCGCCCTCTGGTGGTCAGTAGAGAGAATGCAGCTTTAACACATGAAGCATAGACTTCTATACAACCAGAGGAGTCGCCCTCTGGTGGTCAGTAGAGAGAATGCAGCTTTAACACATGAAAGCATAGACTTCTATACAACCAGAGGAGTCGCCCCGTGGTGGTCAGGAGAGAGAATGCAGCTTTAACACATGAAGCATAGACTTCTATACAACCAGAGGAGTCGCCCCCTGGTGGTCAGGAGAGAGAATGCAGCTTTAACACATGAAGCATAGACTTCTATACAACCAGAGGAGTCGCCCCCTGGTGGTCAGGAGAGAGAATGCAGCTTTAACACATGAAGCATAGACTTCTATACAACCAGAGGAGTCGCCCCCTGGTGGTCAGGAGAGAGAATGCAGCTTTAACACATGAAGCATAGACTGCTATACAACCAGAGGAGTCGCAAATGTGGAAGTGGGTGGAGTCACTGTGACGCTGTGCTCTGATAGGAGGACCTGAGGAAGATCGACGTCATCGATTGGCTGCTGTTTGACTCCGCCCATCGAGCCGAGTCCCTCAAACAGTCCAACGGCATCATGAGGAAGTTTCTGGGTAATTCATTTATTCGTCTCGGCCGCCTCGTCTCTCCAGGACCATGATGCATTGCGTCTTTCTGACCGCCTCCCTCTCTTCAGCTCTGCAGAAACACGACGCCGCCAAGGCCGTCTTCTCCAAAGTCCCGGAGGACTCGATGAGGGAGATCTACTGCCAGTGGTCGGGGGACGGTCAGGACACGCCCCTCCCGGCCGAGGACGAGAACGCCATCAGAGAACACCTGTGCATCCGAGCCTACCTGGTCCGTCTCCTGCCTCCCGAGCATCGCTCTTATACTCATATCAAATTATTATGATTTGTATTTATTTTTATAATTTTTTTTTTAATACTATTCATTTTTCTTTCTTTTTTATTTTCTCTTTTTAAATTTAATTAAAACATTTTAACCATATTTTATTAAAAAGTAAACATCTTTTTATTTTCTCTTTTATAATTGAATTATTTTAATTTTTTCATTTGATTAATTTATCTTTTTGAATTTAATTTTTAATCATTTTATTTAAAGTAAACTAAATAGATTTTATTTATTTTTATTTATTATATATATATATATATATATATATATATATATATATATATATATATATATATATATATATATATATATATATATATATATATATATATATATATATATTACACCAGCAGCTGCAGTGTTCCATCAGTCTATGAGAATATCAATAAGTATATTGAGTGTGTATATATATTTATATATTGTGTATTGATCTGCTGTCTAACAGGAAGCCCATGAGGCCTTCACTGATTGGTTCAGCCACAGCAGCTCCGCCCCCCAGAAGCCAGCGCCGGCCTCTGAGGCCAAATTCACTGAGAGGGTAGCCAATGAGATGAGAGAGAAGGAGTACCAGGTACACACACTACATGTCCATGTGTATATGAATACTACCTGGTGAGTACAGTACCAGTGAGAAAGTACTTCCTGTGTGTTTTAGGCGTCTCTGTCGTCCTGGTCGTGCCGTCTGGACGCGTTAACGGAGGATGTGAAGGAGAGGATCTACAACGTGCTGCTGTTCGTAGACGGAGGCTGGATGATCGACACCAGACAGGTGAGCTCCGTGTACGGGGTTTCCCCCGCAGGGAACCAGGGGCTTCGTGAGGAACCAAGTAACTGAACCAGAGTTTCTACTGAGTTTAGTTTCTGTTCGACGGCGTCGGTTCCTTTTAACCAAACGTTCCTGGCTCCTCTGGTTCCACAGTTCCTGGCTCTAAAATGAGATACTCTGTTCTCGTTTTGGGGATTATCGCTTATCCCCTTTCTTCTGTTGAGTCCTCTGCCTCCACGCAGTCAGCAGAGAGCCGCAGTCGGCTTCAGATCGATGACGTTCGTTTGCGTTCGCAGGATTCGGAGCCGGATCCTGTGCGCAGCCACCAGATGGCGGCGCTGCGCTCGCTGTGCCTGCCACGCCTCAGCTTCCTGCTGCTCAGCGTGCTGCAGAACTCCTCCAGACACCAGGAGGCGCTGCGCCTCGCCGACATCATCTCCTCTGACCAGCACCGCCTCTACCAGGTAACCAGAGACGTGTGATCGGCCTTCCACGTTGAGTTCATGCGTTTTTAGTTGTTGTTTTTTTTTTAACTCTTTTTGTTCCCCTTCTTCAACATAAATTTAGGTTTTCTCCAAAGAGGAGCTGAGGAGGTTCCTCCAGAAGTTGAGGGAGTCGTCGCTCTCTTTGTTGGACCGAGGACTCGACCCACTGGGCTACGAGCTACAGCCATGAACACACACACACATACACACTGAGCAGTGTTTGAATCACTGTTGTTGTCTTTTGTTAATCTTTTTTTCTAAATAAAAGCCTGTTTTCCTGCAGTGGTTTTGTGTGATCTTGCATTTCGGGCTACTAGAAAAAAAAGATTGCAGATTTCGAGAGTTAAGTTGCAAATATTACAGAAAAAATTAATTTCTTGAAGGATTTTTTTTTTTCAAAACCTAAGTCAGATTTTGTGAATAAAGTCAGATTCTTTTGCATTAAAACAGTCACAATACTTTGAGAATAAATGCCATATAGGTTTTCACAATGAAACAAACGTGTTAATTTTAAGGGGGAAAAGTTATATTTTGGGAAATAAGGGAGGAGACCTTTTTATTTCTTTATTTTTTTACAGCAGACATGCACAGCTGTTAAAAAAACTGTATTCAAACTAGCTGAATTATTTCCTGCATGCTGGTTTCTGTTATGAAAATACATTGAAAGAGCAATTACAATGCCTCAAATTAAATAATATGATACAATATACACAATATAACACAGTCACGTGTAGTTGTTTTATACACAAGCTTTAGTGTATTCATAATTCAATGCATGGATAATATATGTAATATAATAAATAAATATAATTATTAGTTAATACAAATTAAGGTATTTAAAGTATTAATATAAGTGTTCTACCATGTGGAAAAGGCAAGATAAGGGATGCACATTAAAGCACATTATTTTCTAAATTATTTAATATTTTCCCTCATATATTTTTCCCCTTAAAGTTATCTTAACTTACAGAAGGAGAGTAAAAGAAAGGGGTTCATAATTGGGGCTGCAGTGTCAGTGTTTGGCCACCAGGAGCGCCACGCGAACAAGCGTCCCAAGGAGTAAACAGAGCGACTATTACCGGATTAACTGCCCGCGAAACTGGCGGATAAACGCCGTTAAAGGATCGTATTTAATCAAAAGCAACAGCCAAGGTGCGTAATATACACACACGGACACATAGTTGATGTCACTTTAAGGCTAAATGTAATTATTCCGCTGCAGTTGAGCTACGAGTTGTCAGCGTGCTCTTAGGCCGCGGAGCCTCGGGTTTTCTTGGAGGACCAGTCCGGGACCGAGGCTCCGCGAGGCGGCCACGTTCTGCTCACGAAGTCACGGTTAAAAAATAAAATAAATAACTTATTAAGCTTTCTGAAACTTAAATTGTTATTATTGTATTTGTTTATACGAGTTTTACTCTCGGCTTTTTGTTTTTGTTTAGCCTGAAAGCTAATATTCAGGAGATTTGTTTGTTTTTTTGCAGCGAATTATTAAAAATTAAATTAATATTAGTTAAATTATTTGTGTTATAGTCGTTAAACACCAACATTTAACATAGTTTACTAATATACTATACCACATAACGCTATACGTTAAATCGGCAAAAACAAAACCGTGTGAAAGTCAAATTTTTACTTTTTTAAACAAAAGTTTTTACTTTATCGTTAAGTTTCTGCAGATTATCCAACATTACTGGTAGTTATTGCTTCTACGTGCTCATCACACACTGAAGCGCGTTAGTGCAGAAAGAGCTGCAGAGACTCTGCAGAGGACAAGTCCGGACATATTCCTCTCTGCACGTGTTGCTGTTAAACAGCTGATGGACTCACAGAGGAGATGCAGAGACATAGTATAACAGATCTATTCATAAAGGATATATATATATATATATATATATATATATATATATATATATATATATATATATATATATATATATATATATATGTGTGTGTGTGTGTCTATGTATGTTCATAGACATGTTATTAAACAGTTTCATAATGATTGATTGATGTTTGCTGTGATCAGAAGTACTTTGTCGTGACAACAACAACTCCTTCATCTCTCATCACCATTAGAAATCTACTCAACAGTAAATTAAATCTGTGTTTTGGGTCAGAGCCCCAAATCAATTATGCAAGGGAATGATCCCATCACAGTTTCAGCCCCCCCCCCCCCATCCTCTCTCCGGGTCTGTGATGACTCATCAGGACTAGTAGTGGCATGTCTGCTGTGTGTGATTAGATCAGCTGCTGCTGTCACTTCACACACAAGCTCTCTGCTGAGTCAGAGCCGCCGGCCCCGTTAGGCCCTGATAGGCCCGGACTAGGCCGGGCCGGGCCACTTAGGCTGGTCTAGTCCTGACATGTCTGAGCTCTATAAGAGGCTGCAGCCGCACCGCGTCCTGACTGCACTTTATCTGCTTGCTTTGCACAGGATGCTCTGCTGATCCTTCTGCTCCGTAAACACAGGTAAGACTTCTCACTTCTCTCTGGTTCAGGTCCAGAACCGCTGATGCACAACGGTTTACTGGGACGGCTTTATTTACTGTAACACATGGGGAAAACATGGGGAAAAGTTGTGTGAAACTTTGATAAAACTTGAGCAAAACTTGTGTGAAACTTGTGTAACACTTGCGTGAAACTTTGATAAAACTTGAGGAAAACTTGGATAAAACCTTTTGCTGTTTACACACAGATTTCACTACGTTTGCTCATAGAAATCTGGTTGAATGTGAGTGTAATTGTGTCTTTATTGAGACGTATCTGTGGGATAATTGATCACCATTATTTCTGAAGTGTTCATTTGTAATTTGTGTCACATAACTTTGAGTTAATTGTCAAACCAACGGTTAAAATACAAATTCCCAGCCGATTGACTCATTCATTGCCAGTAAACCATCAGATGTTCTCATTGACAGCAGAGAGCAGCAGTGTGAGTCAGCTGTTCACGTCCCAGAGCCTCAGAGTGAAACTTTAACCCTTTGCAGCGACCTCAGCTTCTGCTGGGACTTTTGTGATTAAATTAAATCAGATTAATCTGACATTTGTGAACAGATTCAGGGGGAAAAAACAAGTTAAAATCAGTTTCCTCAACAACAAAAAACACTTAGCGAGTATTGAAGTTAATCATTTAGAAGCGTGACGATGTTTTCCTGCATGCGGTCGGCAGACATTTGAGCCGTGAACGTGTTTGTGTTGTTTTATTTACTCGTAAACTGTGAGTTTCAGGCTGTTTATAGCCGGATATCATCAGTTCATCGGCCCATGCATAATTAGTTATTATATTTATTGTCGTTTATCTCGTGCAGAAACAATCGGCTTCACGATGTCAGCGGACGCAGAGCTCAACACGGACGCCGCCGACGACAACAAACTGGTGAGAAGCGAGCCGAGCGGCTTCTTTACTGGGAGGTAACTGGTTGTTTGGGGCTTGACTTGACGTTGACCTCTGTGGGTTTCAGGTGAGGCCCAAGGTCGACTTCCAGACGCTGCTGCAGCACGCAGGAGCCACCAAGGAGGTGCTCACCATGAAGGAGGTACGGCTTCCTGCTCTTTTTGTGTTTTCACGCTTCATCAACACGGTGGGGGGCGGGGCTAATGTTCCCATGATGCATCTGTGACGCTCCCCCTCCCTCCCAGGTGATGTTCTACCTGGGTCAGTACATCATCAAGAAGCAGCTCTACGACCAGAAGCAGCAGCACATCGTCCACTGCTCCCAGGATGCATTGGGGCGTGTGCTGGGCGTCGACAGCTTCTCCGTCAAAGAGCCGCGGTGAGACACACAGACACACAACACAGACACACAACACAGGAAGCTGATGTTGCTCTCGTGAATGTTAAGCATCTGATTTTGTACTTTTAAACAAAAAAAAAACCTTTTTTATACGACCGGCTTAGAAACGTAACAATTAAAAAGATTCAAAGTAAACAAAATATAATAATATACGAGAAATACAGTTGCTTAAATATATAATATGCATTTACTATAACAGCAAACACCACTATCATGTCCAATATTTGTGTTTTATAGTGTAGTACAGCAACATGGCATGGAGTATAAAGTACTATGAGTACGGTGACATTTTGTGTGTTTGTGTGTGAGAGGAAACTAAAGTGTACTTTATGTTTTTCAGAGTTCTGTTTGCGATGATCACAAAGAACCTGGTGGCCGTGAAGAACCAAGGTGGGTTCTCCTCTCTGCTCAGAGAAGTGACCACAAATCAAAGCTAATATCTAATATTTACAACAGTTCCTTTTATTTATATTTTTTATTTGTATGTCGAATACTAACGACAAGAAATTTCATTATTTTG
>NW_027175932.1:1175207-1222707 GCF_023055335.1 Clinocottus analis
GTGTGTACTAGTACGTGTCAGCGTGTGTACTAGTACGTGTCAGCGTGTGTACTAGTACGTGTCAGCGTGTGTACTAGTACGTGTCAGCGTGTGTACTAGTACGTGTCAGCGTGTGTACTAGTACCTGTCAGCGTGTGTACTAGTACGTGTCAGCGTGTGTACTAGTACCTGTCAGCGTGTGTACTAGTACGTGTCAGCGTGTGTACTAGTACCTGTCAGCGTGTGTACTAGTACGTGTCAGCGTGTGTACTAGTACCTGTCAGCGTGTGTACTAGTACGTGTCAGCGTGTGTACTAGTACGTGTCAGCGTGTGTACTAGTACGTGTCAGGATGTGTACTAGTACGTGTCAGGATGTGTACTAGTACGTGTCAGGATGTGTACTAGTACCTGTCAGCGTGTGTACTAGTACGTGTCAGTACCTTGACAGACAGCAGCCTCGTCAGGTAGATCTCCGTGATGGCTTTGGTCCTGGACTTGTCCTTCATGCTGCCGCGCTTTGACTTCCCCTCGTCCAGCTCGTCCTGAGGACGCACCAAGTGGAAGGTGTTGTCCTCCTCCAGCAGGAAGTTCTCTGGGGGGGGGGGGGGGAGGGAGGAGAGGGAGAGAGGGAGGGAGAGAGGGAAGGAGAGAAGGAGGGAGGTGAAGACTTTAACTGACATGTTTTCATGTCTTTATTCAGACATGACGGCAGATGAAAAGATACCAAAAAATGAGGAAAAACGAAGGACAACTGTTGAGTGAACAACCTTCAGGGTCCAGACCTGTGTGTGTGTGTGTGTGTGTGTGTGTGTGTGTGTGTGTGTGTGTGTGTGTGCATACTCTCTTCGTAGCTGTCTTGGTGCTGGTGGAAGGCCTGCGTGTGCAGGACTCTGGACAGAACCAGCGTGGCGTTGTCTCGAACCTGGAAGACGAGAAAGAAAGAATCCTGAAACACTCGCAGCTTAAAATGAGTAGAAACAGCTCAGAGTTTGGTTGAGAAGCAGCTGAAGGACTCAAGGACTCAGAGACTCAGAGACTCAGAGCCTCAGAGACTCAGAGACTCAGAGCATCGTGTGTTCTTTCTGATGCATGTCTACAATGAAGTTGTGTTGAAGGTGTGGGTCCTCACGTTGTAGTGAGCCAGCGTGTTGAGTCTCTTCCAGCGGCCCTCCTTCTGGGACGTCAGGTCCAGGTCGGACAGGATCTGACCCGTGGAGCCGGGACGCCACTCTGGACCAGAACATATGAAATATATGAAATATTAAAGGATGAAATATAGATTATAAAACATGCTGCCCAGCTGGAGACATGAAGGCTGCTGTTTATTAAAGTCTTTATGAGCCTTTATGAATAGCATTAATGTTCATCTTCACGCTGCAGTTCCACTACCAACAGGCAGGAGGAGACAAACTGCAGGTGGAGATCTCTCTCCTCACCCAGAGCCACGCTCTCCACCTTCGGCCTCTGCGAGTACGGCAGGTTCCTGTACACCTGATCGATGATCTTCTCCTTCACCTGCAGGACGGAAACGTGATGAGTTTACCTTCTGGAACGTGACGAATAGAAGAAATACAGCAGAGAAATATCACAGAGGTACTATCGTATCGTAAAGGAAGGTATCGTATTGCATCAGTGTTTCCTAACGCATGGTATTACAATGTATCACAATGTATCACAAAGTATCACAATGTATCACAATGTATCACAAAGTATCACAATGTATCGTCTCATAATGTATCGTATCATAAAGTATTGTTTCATAATATCGCACCTGAGTGATGGTGTCACAGTTCAACACCTTCACTGGAGTCACGTCCGGCCCCTCCCCATGCACCAACACCTGCAGGGTCTGACCACACACACACACACACACACACACACACACACACACACACACACACACACACACACACACACACACACACCTGTCAAACTCTCGCGCTTATTGGAATCAGCAGGAGCTTTTTGCTGGTTTTAACGTCTTTAAGCGTCTGCTTCAGTCCGACCTGCAGTCAAACTGTCAATCACTCACACAGGTACGAGACAGGAGGAGCAATAACATTCAGAAAAGTACTTGTACATGCTGGACACAGGCGTGTAGTACTCACCAGCACGCAGTACTCCACGTCGTCCCCCAGCAGCCCCGTGTCGTTCAGCGTGTACTTGGCTTTCTTCATCATGGCGTCCACCGGCCCTTTCTCCACCTGGTGCTTCAAGGCCTTGAACAGCTTGTAGAGAGGCTCTCCTGCCGTGTCCTGACACACACACACACACACACACACACACACACACACACACACACACACACACACACACACACACACACACACACACAGTATCAGAGTATTCTCAAGAAAAAAATAAAACTGAACAGATTCTAACAAAGGAAGAGAAACAGAAAAGTTTCTTGGAGTCAATTATAAGTGAAGGAACAGAAGAAGAAGAAGAAGAAGAAGAAGAAGAAGAAGAAGCTGTTACCCTGAGGAACTGATAGATACAGATGGACATCCAGTTGCAGAGCATCCTCTCCACCACTGTCTCCGACCTACAAACACAGAAGATTTTTAAAAAACAGACATTTTTCTTTCCTTTCAAAGCTTTTACTTTGAAAAGCCGCGGCGAGTGCCGGCGTCCTCACCTGCGCAGCATGAGTTTGGGGTTCTTGTTCTGCACGTGCTCGTCCATGAGCTCCAGCAGCAGCGTCCTCATGATGTCCGTGTAGTACTCCAGCTTCCCGTGCAGCGCCACCGTCAGCAGGGAGGCAAAGTAGCCGCGAGCCCGGGCGTTGAAGTCCGGCCGGCTCTCCAGCGTCCGGATGAACTGAGGGAGGAAGAGAGGAAGCAGCTCGTCATCAGACGGGGGAACGGCTCCTCACACTGACATTACTGACAATACTCAGTTATGATGTAGTTCATGGGGTCGCTTTGAGTTTTCCTCCTGTGGGAATAACGATATCGTAACATATAATAATCATATGGTAACGTATCGCAATGTATCGTCACATATTGTAACGATATTGTAGCATATAGTAACATATCGCAACAATATCATATCATGTTTCTTAACGCATGCCAATGTATTATAATGTATCGTAATATAATGTATCATAATATATTGTAATATAATGTATCATAATGTATCATAATATATTGTAATATAATGTATCATGATGTATCATAATGTATTGTAATATAATGTATCATAATGTATCATAATGTATCATAATGTGTCATTATGTATCGTAATATAATGTATCATAATATATTGTAATATAATGTATCATAATGTATCATTATGTACCGTAATATAATGTATCATAATGTATTGTAATATAATGTATCATGATGTATCATAATGTATCGTAATATAATGTATCATAATGTATCGTAATATAATGTATCATTATGTATCGTAATATAATCTATCATAATGTATTGTAATATAATGTATCATGATGTATCATAATGTATCGTAATATAATGTATCATAATGTATCGTAATATAATGTATCATTATGTATCGTAATATAATCTATCATAATGTATCGTAATATAATGTATCATAATATATTGTAATATAATGTATCATAATGTATCATTATTAGTTTTTACCCTCAGACGTATGACTTCAATCAAAGAGAATATCTCATTCTTTCCCCATAATTAATCTTTTAGGTTCTGAGTCTCTGCTCACGTTGATGAGGAAGGTTTTGCTGTTCAGCAGGTTGGAGAACTGGTTCAGCGCCTGAGCCACGATGGCCTTGCGGGCCTCTGGGATCTGGATCTTCCCGGTGATCATGGCGTCGTTGGCTCCGTCTTTGGAGGGCAGGAAGAAGTTGCGGTCGGTGTAGGTCTTGTAGTCCAGGAAGGGGATCCGGGCCTCGCTCAGCTCGCTGGTGTGGTCCTCCATCTCGATCATCAGATCTGAAACCAGCAGCTGGAGTCAGAGCTGGAAAACCAACTAAACCTCGAAAACACAAACTAACGACGCGGTGGTCTTTCACGAGAAATGAACCTTTTTGTCAAAGAGTCCGGCGGCTCTGAAGAGTCGCTCATCACGACTTCTGTTCTAAACACTACAGAGAGGATGACTGGAGGCGTCTACGTCCAGGAGAAGAACCCCAGCTCCAAACTACCCCACTGTCCTGAAGGAAGACCGTCTGAGCTGCTCTGGCACTTTGAATACGTGGGAATAAATCCTTCAAAACGAGAGTTACTAAGGTAACTATGGTTCTATGAATCCTGGATACTGTGAAACACTGCCTCTGGTGGTCATTTTTGGGATTATAGTCTTGTTTAAATGTCTTATGACTTCTTCTGCGTATTTTGAATACAATGTTCTCTACCGAGCAGATAAAACAAGTTGCAATGTGTGTTTTTCTACCTGTGAACTCTTTCTTGCAGCGATCTCGGACGCTTTCCTCCAGATTCTCCAGCTGGTGTTTCACCTTCTCGTACTCTCGTTCTGCCTGCTGACTCTTCCTCCTGGTGAGGAAGACATGCATGAACACGTCAACACACGGAAACCAGCGTGTGTGTGTGTGAGTGTGTGTGTGTGTGTGTTTTCGGACCTGTAACAGTACACGGACACGGCGATGAAGAGCAGCATCGGTATGATGACGGCGGGGATGATGATGGCCAGAGGGATGTCGTCCTTCGTGGCGTAGTACACCGAGTCCACCGTCCACTCGCCGCCGCCGAACTTCACCTGCAGGGAGACGGAGAGACTGAAGGTTCGAGTCCCAGGAGGAGGGAATGAAACCTCTGACACGCCTTCCATGAAGCGGAACCCTTTGATGCTGAAGGTGGAACGTCTTCGTTCTCAGAGCTCTGAACTCGTTTCAAGTGTCAGAAAACCAAACGCTGAGTTGTAAATACCACGAGCTCCAGCATGACGTTGGTCGTGTCTCTGCGCTGCCGTTTGGTTCTGGACTTCGGCTGCGACGACGGCGCCTCCAGGATGAGCTTATCGTCCTGCAGACGGACAGAGACGGCTGCATGAGTGACAACATGGTGCTATGCTTATTATGCTTTATTATGCTTATTACACTTTATTATGCTTATTACGCTTTATTATGCTTATTACACTTTATTATGCTTATTACACTTTATTATGCTTATTACACTTTATTATGCTTATTACACTTTATTATGCTTATTACACTTTATTATGCTTATTACACTTTTAGAAGCTTCTACAGGGTTCATACACATTCTGACGAATGGACTTACATGACTTTTTCTGAAATTTCCAAAACTTTTCACCAAATTTTTAAAACTTTTCACCAAATTTCAATTTTTTCACAAAATTTCCAAAACTTTTCACGAAATTTCAATTTATTTTTTTTTTACCGAATTTCCAAAATCTCCAAAACTTTTGACCAAATTTCAAAACTTTTGACCAAATTTCCAAAACTTTAACAAATTTCCAAAATTATTCACCAAATCTCAAAACTTTTCCAAAACTTTTCAACAAATTTTCAATTTCTTTTTTCAACAAATTTTCAAAACTTTTCACCAAATTTTCAAAACTTTTTAACCAAATTTAAATTTTTGGAAAAATATTTCCAAAACTTTTCATTAAATTTAAATTTTTTTTTTACCAAATTTCCAAAACTTTTCACAAAACTTTCAAAACTTCTCACAAAATTTTTATAAACTTTTCACCAACTTTCCATAACATTTTTTTTTTAATGATATGGAGCGAATTTTACAAAATGTCCATGACTTTAACCCAAGTGTGAACGAACAATCAAAGCATCCAGTAAAGTCAGAGACAACATTTCACCTGCAGGATGTTGACGTGACACGAGGCGTCTCCAACAAACGCCTGCGCCTCTCGGGCCGTCATGGCTTTGGCGAACCCTCGGCCCTGGCCAGAGAAAACAACAACAACAACAACAACATGAAGACAACATGGAGGCGGAGCGGCGGCGTGCCGGGCGTGAAGGCGGCGGCGGCGGCGGCGCTCACGGTCACGATGATGACGCTGGTCTCCGTGATGACGTTCTTGTCCAGCGGGTTGAAGGTCGGGTCGGCGTGGTAGTCGAAGCTCTTCAGCTCCTCCCGCTCGCCGTCCAGCTGCAGGACGACGCGCAGCGCCGACGCCTCCACGCCGCAGCTCTGCACCTTCGGGGAGAGGAACTGCAGCGTGGTGTCGTTCTTACTCTGAGCCTCCTGCACGAACTGAGAGAGGAGAAGAAGAGGAAGAGGAAGAGGAAGAAGAAGAGGAAGAAGAAGAAGAAGAAGAAGAAGAAGAAGAAGAGTTTTCATTATGATGACGTTTGTTTCCAGGATTAAGATCCAAAGTTAAATGTTACACAATTCTTTCACTTTAAGGGTCAACATATTTTAATAAAGTGTGAGTGTGAATGGTTGTTTGTCTATATGTCTGCCCTGTGATGAACTGGCGACCTGTCCAGGGTGTACCCTGCCTTCGCCCCTTGACAGCTGGGATCGGGGCTGCACGGTGGTGTAGTGGCTAGCACTGACGCCTCACAGCAAGAGGGTCTGTGGTTCGGATCCCGGGCGGGGCGGGGTTCGGATACTGGTCTGGCAGGTCCTTCTGTGTGGAGTTTGCATGTTCTCCCCGTGGCAGCGTGGGTTCTCTCCGGGTTCTCCGGCTTCCTCCCACAGTCCAAAGACATGCTGCATAGGTTAATTGGACTCTAAATTGCCCGTAGGTGTGAATGTGAGTGTGAATGGTTGTTTGTCTATATGTCTGCCCTGTGATGAACTGGCGACCTGTCCAGGGTGTACCCTGCCTTCGCCCCTTGACAGCTGGGATCGGCTCCAGCGCCCCGCGACCCTAATGAGGATAAGCGGTTAAGATAATGGATGGATGGATGGATATTTTAATAAAATGTTTTTATTCTTATTCACACAAAGTTGTCGCAAACACGATGAAACACAAACACAACAAAAAGGTGGACAGAAAAAACACACTGGAAGTGAGAGAGAAATAGAATTGATGAAGCAAAAACTAAACAGAAGAAGAAGAAAAACAAACTTCCAGCAGAGAAATGAAGTCGGAAAAAAAGAGTGTGTGTGTGTGTGTGTGTGTGTGTGTGTGTGTGTGTGTGTGTGAGAGTGTGTGTGTGTGTGTGTGTCAGAAACAGAGAGGAAATGAAATACCACTTTGAACAAAGAACCAACTCCATCAATCTGCCACAACAACAACAACAACTTCCTGAAGCTGAAAAGAAGTTTTAATTAATTTCTCTTCAGCTCGACTGGAGCCAAACATAGAAACTCCTCTGGTTGTATAGAAGTCTATGCTTCATGTGTTGAAGCTGCATTCTCTCTCCTGACCACCAGGGGGCGACTCCTCTGGTTGTATAGAAGTCTATGCTTCATGTGTTGAAGCTGCATTCTCTCTCCTGACCACCAGGGGGCGACTCCTCTGGTTGTATAGAAGTCTATGCTTCATGTGTTGAAGCTGCATTCTCTCTCCTGACCACCAGGGGGCGACTCCTCTGGTTGTATAGAAGTCTATGCTTCATGTGTTAAAGCTGCATTCTCTCTCCTGACCACCAGGGGGCGACTCCTCTGGTTGTATAGAAGTCGTTCTTACCTCTACAGGTGTGGAGCAGTTCTGGGAAAACTCGTTGGGGAGCGTCAGGACTTTCATGCTGGCTGTCTGGATCAGATCGAAGCCGCTTCCCACCACGACGATCTTGCGGCCACCGCTACACACACACACACACACACACACACACACACACACACACACACACACACACACACACACACACACACACACACACATATATTTATTATCTTCTACAAAGACACTGAGCGATCACGACCTTGACATGACCTCACCACAGGAAGCTGTCCCTGGGGTAGTAGTCCGTGACCTTGGGGTTCTCAGAGTATTGGTACGCGGCCGCCACGTCCTTGGTGGTGTTTTTGCCGTACTTCACCGTGACGGCCAGCAGGTCGGAGGGAACCTTCTGGCCGCGGTACTTCCCGGTCCTGCAGGTGATCTGCAAGCCGAACGCCACGCTGAGGAAGAAGAGGATGAGGAGGAGGATGAGGGAGAGGTTTAGTGACCCCGCCCCCTTCAGGTAAAAGGTGAGCGGGCGCGGGGAGCTCCTTACACTTCACAGGGAACGCCGCCCACGCTGATGGACACGTCGGCCTTGGAGGCCGTGTCCAGGTCTTCACCCAGGACGGTGATCACGGTTCCTCCGGCCGCCGGGCCCCTCGCCGGCCGGACGGACAGCGGCTTGGGGTCCTGGAGGGGACGGAGGTCAAGTAGTTGTATATATATACACATATATATGTATTTTTGTACTTTTTGTTTGGGTGGGAACGTACCCGGTAGGTGAAGAGCACCTGGGACGTCCCTCGCCGTCCTCCCTCCACTTCGATCTCCACCGGTCCGCTGTTGAAGCGCTCGAAGGGAAAGTCCACCGGGGGGCGCCGCGCCGGCCCGATCTCACACACCACGCTGCACGCAGAGGAAGTACTGCTGTGAGGTACTTGTACTCCAGTATTACATGTCCTACTTTCTACTGTACTCCATGTAATTGCTACACACACTACTTGTCCCTGTACTACGCACTACTTGTCCCTGTACTCCGCAGTACTTGTCCCTGTACTCTGCAGTACTTGTCCCTGTAGTACCTGGTGGACACAGAGTACTGCTCCCCCTGGTGGACACAGTCCACGCCGGCCACCGTGATGCGCTGCACGTCCTCTCTCTGGATGCCCATGTTGGATCCTGTGATGGTGACGTTGATGCGTCCGTTCAGAGGCCCGAAGCGAGGGAGGATCTGAGAGAGAGTGTTGCTGTTATTATGGGATGCATTCTGGGGCATTTTTCCACGAGTTCAAACATCTTTAAATGTCTCTGTTTTGTCCTGAAACATTGCAACATTACGTGTCGTTACATATTTAAACATATTTCACGTACACACATTGTGTTTCCTTGTAGGATTAAACACTAAACAAGGAAACACAATCTTCTAAATTCGTTACATATTTTGGAAATATGTAACGAATCTTCTAAACTGCGGCGACGCGTAAAGTTACAACGTTTCAGGAGATGAAACGTTGTAACTTTCTGCTTCGCTGCATTGAGAACATTCGTTACATGTTTCTAACAGAACGTTCTGGTTCTGTTTGTCACTCGTCGTGCGATTGCAGCTCATCAGATCTTCTCCGCTCGCTGCTCTCAGATCTCACGCAGCTTGTTTGTTTGTTTGTTTGTTTGTTTGTTTTTGCCACAGAGGATGAATGTGAGACATCGATGACGGAGGGGAAAGCAACATGGAGGATCTGTTGAGACACGTTCTGCTCCACGTGTTCATATATTTAAATAAAGTACGACGTTTGAACTCAGACCGGCCGGACCGGGGATCGAACCCGCGTTCCTCTCGGCCTGTTTTAACCCCTCGTTTCCACCTGCACCTGTGACCTCGCCGCTCAGGTGTCTAAAGGGAACTCACGTCGGTGATCTCGGGGTCGGGGCAGCGGGCCGGCGCCGCCGCCGGGCAGAGGCCCCGGTACACACAGCGCCGGGGGCCCGAGCACCACACACACTCGTACCGGGCCTCAGCGTGTCGACACAGACTGCAGTCACCTCGACCCACGGAGCAGTTATACAGCACCACTGGAGGAGGAAGAGGAGGAGGAGGAGGAAGAGGAGGAAGAGGAGGAAGAGAAATAGAATAAAGATCAGAAGAGTAGAAGTCGAAGAAGTGGAATTGAAAATAAGAGAAAGTCAAAAAGTGTAATAACTGCTTTCACACGCTTGATTTATGATTCTGTAAAAGTGTGTGTGTGTGTGTGTGTGTGTGTGTGTGTGTGTGTGTGTGTGTGTGTGTGTGTGTGTGTGTGTGTGTGTGTACTCATGACACACCAACCTGTCAGGGTGCTGTCAATCTTCCTCTCAGTTTCTCTGTCTTTGATATGGAAGGAGACGTTCACCTCCTGCTGCTTGTCATAGGAGAACTACACACACACGCACACATGCACACCGCACACACACACACACACACACACACACACACACAGACACACACAGACACACACAGACACACACACCATCAGGTTTACATTAACACAGTCACAAAACATTCCTCCCTCTTTGGAGCTCAACACTAAATTACCTCACATCTATCTAACTGTGAAACACTCCAGCAGCCATAAATCAATGTGTGTGTGTGTGTTTGTGTGTGTGTGTGTGTGTGTATATAGCAAGACAGTGAGCACACACACACACACACTCTTTAACCACGTATCGTCAATCTTTAAGCCTCAACAGGAGGATCGATGGAGGCAGAAAAGTGGAAAAACTGAAGCTTGTGACTGAAAAACAAAGACGTTGCTCTGAGGCCCTCTAGGGGGCGCCAGCACACACACACACACACACACACACACACACACACACACACACACCCTGTATTTACCAG
The DNA here is from genome assembly GCF_023055335.1 of Clinocottus analis. NCBI lineage: Eukaryota > Metazoa > Chordata > Actinopteri > Perciformes > Cottidae > Clinocottus > Clinocottus analis. The sequence continues at coordinate 1,185,608 of NW_027175932.1, forward strand.
TGAATAAGCATAGTGAGCGTCAGCATTAACGCAGGGTAAATAAACACATTAACGTCGATATGAAACACATGAAATGCGACAACTTGAGCTTCAAACTTCTCCCGACCCCCAATTTAATCTGCTCTCTAATTAACCCGCTAATGATCCTCTAATCACTCTAATCGTTATTAATGACACTCTAAACGCACCCACAGAGATGGTGGAGGCCTCAGAGCTGCTCATGGACAACACAGCGATTCTTTAAGTGGACTAAATGTGTTGAGAAGGAAAAACAAACGTGACGAACGAATGAATTGTGTTCTGTTGATTGTTTCTTTGCAACGTGAAAATGCATCTCTGAAGTGTAACATGAACATCCTGAGGGTGTGCAGAGGGGTACAGCTGCTGACACACAGTACAAATACATAACGTCCATAATGCTGAACCGACGCGGTTCCTCGACACTGACCTCGTAACCCGTGAAGCTGAACTTTGACCCCTGCTCCTGCGTCACCGTGGCCTCCGTGTCCTTCATCAGCTCCGTCCCGATGGAGAACCTCGGCTTCTGCAGACCGGAGACGTCGTTATTGACACGAACCACAAGGCGGCCGGCGGAGGTAACCGGAGGTAAAGGGGGCGGGGCCTCACCGTGTAGATGTCCAGGTTTCTGCCCTGGAAGCTGATCGGGATCTGGAAGCCGACGGGGATCAACAGCGGCTCCGGAGACTCGAACTGAGGGCAGCGGCCGGCCTGCAGGCCGACGAAGAGAAACCAACAAGAGCTCAACACAAGAAGCAAGAAGTTCATGAACATCTGGCGAGCAAAAACACTGACCGTGCTCTGAAGGTCACACCTGTGTGGAATTAGCGCTCTAGCTATTTGCTAGCTAGCGTACAGCTGCGAGTTAGCCATCTTATCGAGTTACGGTGGAATTAGCAAGTTAGGCATCTAGCTAACTAGCGTACAGCTGGAAAGTTAGCAATCTTATCAAGTGACCGGTTTGTTCTGGAGCTAGCATAGCATTTAAGCATTGTGGAATTAGCACTCTAGCTATGTTGCGAACTAGCATACAGCTGCAAGTTAGCCATCTTATCGAGTGGCCGGTGTGTTCTGTAGCTAGCGTAGCATTTAAGTATTGTGGAATTAGCACTCCAGCTATTTTAATAATTCCACCATGTTTTAATGCTGCATTGGTTAAAGAAAATGATGGAGATGCAAACGCTCTCCTCCTGGCGAGACAACACACACACACACACACACACACACACACACACACACACACACACACACACACACCTGATCTGGTTTCACGATGTGTCCTCCACCAGCAGCAGCATCGTTGTCGCTGCAGCTGTGAGCCAGAGCGTTCCACTGACAGCCCCACTCGCTGGTCACACACGCTATGCAGCTGAAAACACACAAACACACCACAGACTTACATACACACGCGTGTCTTTCAAGTGTGTGTGTGTGTGTGTGTGTGTCGTCCATCTTACGGTGAGTTCTGGTTCTTCCTGACCGTAGCGGCGCAGTTGTAGAAGTGATACTCTCCGGACGTCACCTTGATTCTGTCGTTCACCAGAACCGTGACCGGGATGGACATGTAGTCTGAACACACACACACACACACACACACACACACACACACACACACGAAAAGATTTGTCACAATCCATATTCGCATTAATGCCAAGAGTCACATGAGCAGATTGATGCCACTCTCCTGTTTTCTTTGCTAAACATGAAGCTCCAGCCGGTTAGCTTAGCATAGCTTAGCATAACGACTGGGAACAAGGGGAAACTGCTAGCATGGCTCTGTAGTAAAGTCATAAAATCCACCTCCCACCACCTCTGAAGTTAATTCACATGTTACATGGACACTATAAATGTGTATTAAAGCCCAGCTCTCACCCTGCTGGTGGGGCGTATGTCCATATATATATATATATATATATATATATATATATATATATATATATATATATATACATATATTATATGTATATATTATATGTACATGACTATATTTGTGTGTTTCCTACCCTGGTGCTTCGGCGTGACGGGGATCCGTCCCAGGTCCGGCAGCGAGCAGGTGACCCGCACCTGGCTGTCGGCGATGACCATCACGGCGTCGCTGCTGAAGGAGCCGAACTCGCACGCCAGCCGGTCGGAGCTGCGCAGCTCCGGGAGCGCCGGGATGTAGATGTCCACCTGCAGGAGGGAGGAGGCGAGGAGGGAGGAGGCAAGGAGAGGAAGGTAGGACAGGAGACAAGGCGAGCGAGTCAAACCAAAAGGTCATCACGCGATATGCAAGCTCCTAGATTAAAGACCGACATATTTTACACCTTTTAAATCTATTTCTGGCAACTTCTGTCCGATCCATTAAACACTGGACAACGTGCTTCATCACGCTGATGCTAATATCCTGTAAACTCAATATCGCTGCAAAGCAGGTGAACTTATTGAATATTCATGTCGACCTGAAACCACCGGGATGTTAAATGTAGAAGTCTTTATTGTCTTTGCCAATGAAAGAAGAACTTTAAGAGTAATAAATTAATCTGCATTCAGAAGACGTTCCACTTTAACTGAGTCTGCATCGTGTTATTAATAATCTGACCTGATTAGCATTAGCGCGCCGTCATAATGTCGCTCTGATTGAGACCATCTGCATACAAACACTTTCTTTTCTTTACAAACTCTTTTTAAAGCCCAACGTCTGCGCGCGGGGAAGTGATCCTGGGAGCAGAAAGGCATGATGGGTAAGGAGGGAGGGTCGATTACTCGCTGAAGCAGAAAGTTCAGACGCAGCAAAGCGATACGATTCCCTGTCGGCTTCGCTGCTTTTTGTCTTCTGGAAACTATAAAGAGTTTTAATCTGCTGCTATGCTTTTTAATCTGATATTCCTGTGGAGGTTGAGAGCTTCTTCAGCTCACAAAGCAGCCGTGAGCACAAACAATAGGGATTATATTAGATTATTACAGATTACTGTCCTACCTGCTGCGTCTTGCTGCAGCTCAGGTTGGGCGGGTCGAAGGCCTCGATCTGAACACACCGCTGGTCGGGCGACCACAGCCAGATCTTATCCTCCCACCACCGGCTGCACGCCGTCTTCCTGGTGCACCTGGAGGAGAGGAGGAGGGTTTATATTAAAAAAACATTTTCACGCATGAATTTCATCAGAACAGGTAGAAAAGTGATGCTGAGAGCGTCATCCTGTCAGCGTTACTGCCTTTAAGTAATTAATCATGCACATTTTTAGAGACATCAATCGTTTCATCTCGTCACGTGTATCCTGTGTCTTTTCAAAATAAAACCCGTGCATACAGTCTCTCTCTTTATGATCAACGTCTCCACAGAGTTACGTTCGCTGCAGAGATTGAATCTGAGTTAAAGGAGCCGTTAATGACCGAGTGAAAAATACATTATTACAGTAGTATTTGTTTCTACTTTATATACACCATGATTTATATATATATATATATATATATATATATATATATATATATATATATATATATATATATATATATATATATATATAATCTATATATTGATTCTTTATGTTCTTATCGAAGCTCCAACTTTTCTTAATTTTTCAAGTTTTAAAAACATTCCACTGTATTTTATTTATACACATATTGAAAATGCACACTCACACACACAACACACACACACACACACTCACCTCCCCTCCAGCACACACCAGCCGCAGTACGGGTCCTTGGTGGAGATGCAGGAGCTGCAGTCGGTCTTCAGGCTGCAGGCCTGCACCGGCACCTTGCTGATCTGAGACACACACGGGCTTTTATTGTGAAAGGGCAACACCCAGGAGCTTCAATCACACGAAGCAAAGACAACACACATCCTCCAAACACACATCCTCCAAACACACATCCTCCAAACACACATCCTCCAAACACACATCCTTTAAACACACATGTAGAAGTTGATGAATTGCATAAAAAAGGTGATTAGATGGAAATAATGGCGGCGCTGCAGGTGGAAGTCTCAGTGAATTACACGGATGCATCTTTCATGTCTTTGTGTTAATATTCGACAGCGTTGTGAGAAGTCTGACACTTCAGAGGAGGCTTATATTTTAAACATGATTATTCCCGTCTGGAGGAAGACGTCGCTGATGGATCATTTCTGTGATCTTTTTTTTTTACCTTTAGTCTTGTTTTCTGAAGAATCAGAATGGTTCATTTCCTTATACTCAAGTCAGATTATCTCCTCAACCATGAGGCCTATTTTAATGTTTTAAAAAGCTATAATATACAGAAAACCCTTGTGAACATATATAATAACGTCATGTATGTGTTAGTGGTTTATTAGTTTATGATCTTATTGTATCTATTGACCAGATGCAGCATCATTTAAACTCTGACATCCAGACGAGCAGATGGAGCTCCAACTGATTTATTCATTTATTAATCAATAACATCAATTTACCTCTCACAGCAGAGAGAGAGAGAGAGAGAGAGCAAGAGAGAGAGAGAGAGAGAGAGAGAGAGAGAGAGAGAGAGAGAGATGGTGACCGGGGTAAAGAAGATGAAAGGACAAAGGAGAGAGAGATGAAGAGGAGGAGGAGGAGGAGTCGATATCTGACTCGTGTAATGCAGACGGATGAAGCGCTGAATAAACTGCCTTCATCACCTCCTCTTCCTCTTCTGTGCTACAAGCAGGAGACAAAGCGAGGAAGGGAGGAAGGAAGGATGAAGGGAGGGAGGAGTGTCACCTTTGTCTCCGTGGTGATGAACAGGTGCTGCAGCTCGGAGTCAAACAGAAGGTTTTTGTTGACTTTGTCCCCCGAGACGTCGCCCTGCGCTCGGCCGTACACCTCAGGGTGAGCCGACAGGTGCACCTTCAACACCTGCACACACACACACGCACACACACACACACACACACACACACACACGCTTTTAAACTCAGACCTCCGTTTCTCCGTCTGCTCTCACAGAGTTCTGCTTGACCGCCGGCCTTCACCTCTCCGGTGGCGGTGCCCACGAACGCCACGGCGTGGCCCATCTCCACGGCCACGGCCACGGCGGTCATGTGACCCTTGCGGACCAATGTGGTGCGAGAAGTCAAGGCGAACTCGGCCTTGCTGGCCAGCGGCGAGGGCAGGAACTCGGCTCCGCACTTGAATCTGACGGCCATGTTGTTCTGAAACAAAACGCTCGTTAATCATTCGCTCGTCGTGGAATTATTGCCGGATCGTTTTTCTCGTTATCTCCGACACACAGACGGAGGTTTTCCTGCTCACGTTGTTGCTGCTGCTGCACAGCTCCTCAGACTTTGAGGAGTACGGCGAGTAGACGGCCGCCTTCTCGTTGATGATGCCGTTGTAGCTGTAGCAGGCGCCTATGATCTGCACCAGCCGCTGGTTGATGGAGTGCAGCGGGTACATGCCTGCAGACGGGAGCACAGACACTGTTTGTAACGCTTTCATCTGATAACAAATGACACAGCCGAGTCTGTGTTTTCTGGAGGAACAAACAACAGAAATGTCTCACACCAAAAAATCTGAGAGCACCAATTCTGCAAAATCCTCGTTATTTACAAATTATTGCGGTGATATTGAAACACGATGAAGCAGCAGAAACATGGGATTACTGGAGATTTATGTTACAATGAATTGTGCTAAATTTAACGAGATTTACAACTTCTACTGTAGGTGAAATACGTGCAGGAAACAACAGAAAGTTAGCGTAAAATTAGCAACGCCTAAGAGCAACCAATGAAAATGGGCGATAACGGAAAAAAATGGAGACTCACACAAATACGTTAACGTAAAAGTCGGGTTATAAGCAGCTGCTAGCGTCGGTGGTTGTCGCCGCTAGCGCCCGCTGGAGCCAGCTAGCCCTGCTGCTAGTTCTCCGCTAACTACCCGCTAAAGCTCTCTGTTAGCTCCTCGCTGTAGCCTGCTAGCGCTGCTGCTAGCGCCCCACTATCTCGACACCCGAGTCTGCCGTCGACCTCCGGTGGTTGTCAGAAGCTAGTGGAGAGCTAGCAGCGGCAGCGCTAGCAGGCTACAGCTTGAACAAGCACCGAAGCTAGCACGGGGAAAAGACAGGCGTGAAAATAAATATATATTTTGGACACCCTGCCAACCACAAAGCATGAGGAACATCGTCGTGATGAAGACCTACACATGGCGGACGTCGACGGGTCCTCGTCAGAAGTGAAGGTGACAAACAGCACCTTGTCGGAGGCTGAAACCGGTCCGTACTGGCCCGACTCGGTCATCGTCTGAGCCAGAACCTCCCCTGGTGTCGCGACATAGGCCGCCTGGGGAGTGGAGGAGGAGATGAAAAGAGATATTTGCATTAAAAACGTGTATTTAGCTGATAAAACGGAGGCAGAGCGAGTGTGGAGACCCTGTAGATTGAAGCTTTTCCAAGTTCAGGAGCATTTTAAAATCCAGTTTACAAGGTTTCAGTGGGTCAACGCTGAGGCGTCAAACTCCCACAGCCTAGCCAGAATGCATCATCACCATCGTCATCGTCACCTGAGCCTTGTTGTAGGTGTTGGCGGCGCTGCAGTTGAGCTGCAGCTCGGTGTAGGAGTAGTAGCCCTGGTCGTCCTCGCACATCCTGGACACGAAGGTGAAGTTCTTGTTGTCCTGGACGCCCAGCGTGCGCGAGAACAGGAAGTACACGAAGCCGTCGTCCTTGAAGGCGAAGCGGAAGTCGTGGAGGTAGCGCAGCACGAAGGGGTTGGCCTGCACCGCCGAGGCCTCGATGATGCTGTCGAACACCACCCAGTCGCCGTAGTCCTGCAGGATGCGGGTGGAGATGAGCTTGGTGCTGTCGTGGCTGCCGTAGCCTTTGCCGACCTGAGGAGGGAAAGACGAGCGACTCGCGTCAAGAAGCAGTCGACGGAGACGCTGAACGGCACATTTCACTCTTTAAAAGTTCATTTATAGCTTTAATTTGTCTCCATTGGCCAAGTGGACTCACAGTTTGAAGACTGTGATATGCGTAACAACGATAGCAAATGCAGTGTTTATGCTTTTGGGGCATTCTTAATCCCTATTGTAATAATAATAAAGGTCCAAAATGACATTATTTAGTTTGTTCCTCCTCGTATCTATAATTCCCTGCAGAAGTTCACAATGTAGGCTAAAAGCCATTGCTGATGAATGTGAAAGTAGAAAGTATTTATTTACTTTTCCCATTCAAGCACTGCCAATGGGAAATGGACGTTAATGGGGAGGTAAGGTAAAGGTAAAGTAAAGGTAAGGTAAAGGTAAAGTAAAGGTAATCTGTAGCGTTTGGAGAATGTTTCCTCCTTTTTCTTTGTCTTTCCTGTGCTTCACAAACCTTTAAGCCTCTTAAAGTCTTCCTCCCCACGAACTACGACTCCCAGCAGCGTTTCACCTTCGCAGCTCAACGAAGGACTAAAGCGCTTTGCGAACAACTTTTATCCTTTCCAGGAACTTTGAGGGGCGAATTCTTAGAAAACGCCATAATTCCAGGCATTTTCTTCGCCACTATAGGAGCAGGAGGAAGCTTTATGGAAATACCTCCAGGTTTTTGTTATTAACATATTGCTAAAAACCCTCTGAAGAGGACCTTGGCCTGTTTCCCGGGCCGAGGCCTCCTCCTCTCACAAACGGAGCGCTTGCAGGAGGCTCAACCTTCTACACGTCATCCGGTTTGATTAGAAACGCCTTCAAAAAAGCTCCAACATGAAAAGGAGAAGGCACGACATCACGAAACGCATCATGTGGGGAAATAAGAGCGCCGAAACATCCTCGAGACCGCTCATTTCCCACATGGGCTGCCAATTTAAATTCCTCCATTCTCCACAAATTGAAATTTAATTGCGCTCGCTCGACATCACAAGATGGAGGCGATGAGTTTGTTTAGTTCGGCCCCCGTGTGCCGCCGGGGACCACGCACACGTGTGCTCACCAGGAAGACGGTGAAGTTGTCCTTGTCCTTGGTGAAGTAGGACGTGACGCCCACCACGGAGACGCTCTCCTCGGCGCTCGCCACGTAGGACTTCTCGCCTTTGGTGTCGCTGAAGTACAGCAGCTGGTCCACGCTGCTCAGGTTCCTGAGCGAGCAGATGCCCCGGAAGACGCTGCCGCAGACCACCAGCACGTCGTCCTGCACCAGCAGCAGCTTGTTGTGGTTGTCGGTGTCCGCCGCCTCCTCGCAGGCGTCCGTGACGGGCGGCGTGCAGGCCCGGTTGTCCCGCCGGGGCCCCGTCTCGGTGCGGGACTCCACCTCCAGGTCGCTGCTCAGCTGGTACAGGTTGTTCACGGCGCCGACGTACAGCCGGCCCGAGCGGGGGTCGGCCACCACGTTGTTGATCAGCGTGTCGGAGGGGAACTCCTTGTTCTTACCGTGCGAGGGGGAGGCGACGCACGCCGTCGCCAGGGCGGCGAGGGCAAACTGCCACGCCCACCGCCGCTCCATCGTGTCTGGAGGAGGAAGCAGAAGAGGACGAAATGTTTTAGGAATGTTTTTTTTGTAGGGCTGCAATGATTATTGATACATTATTCTGCAGATAAACCTGTAAGCGATCTTATAATCATCTGTATTTGGCAAATTATTGACAGCAGGATTTTTTTACTGTAAAAGAGTTACAAGCCGCTACTACCTACGGTGAATGTCCCCGCTAGCCAGCTAGTGCTGCTGCTAGTTGTCCGCTAGTTCTCCGCTAAAGCTCTTGGCTAAAGCTCTCTGCTAGCTCCCCGCCAAAGCTCTAGGCTAAAGCTCTCGGCTAAAGCTCTCTGCTAGCTTCCCGCTAAAGCTCTCTGCTAAAGCTCTCGGCTAAAGCTCTCTGCTAGCTCCCCGCCAAAGCTCTTGGCTAAAGCTTTCGGCTAAAGCTCTCTGCTAGCTCCCCGCCAAAGCTCTTGGCTAAAGCTTTCGGCTAAAGCTCTCTGCTAGCTCTCCGATAAAGCTCTCTGCTAAAGCTCTCTGCTAGCTTCCCGCTAAAGCTCTCTGCTAAAGCTCTTGGCTAAAGCTCTCTGCTAGCTCCCCGCAAAAGCTCTCTGCTAGCTTCCCACTAAAACTCTCTGCTAGCTTCCCTGCTAAAGCTCTCTGCTAAAGCTCTCTGCTAGCGGGGACATGGGCAGTAGCAGCAGCAGTGGGGAACTAGCAGCAGCGCTAGCTTGCTAGTGAAGGTAGTAGCGGCTCGTAACCAGACTTTTACGGTAAGTGTGAAATACATTTATTTGGGTTTTGGACTGTTGGTCGGATAAAAGACACTTCAGGATGTCAAATCGATCTCTGAGATGGATGTTTGTCAAAAAATAACAAAACATTTGAAAAAAACTGCAAAATCTTAAGATTGCAGTATATAACCGTACCACAAAAGTACATGAAATGAGCTGGAAAAGTACAGCGCATGAACTAAATAACAGTATTATTGTTGATAACGCTGTAAAACACACATCCCAGGTTAATCTGTGTATTAGTTACGATATGAATCAGTTCCTGCAGCCCTGAACGGTTCCATGAGCAACGTTTCTGACAAACACTCGTGACAATAAACCCGCTGAACTCCAGCTCAGACTGCAGAAGCGCTCGGAGCTCGTCCTCTAAACACAAAGCGGCGCTCGCGACATCGAACCGAGGCGACGAGTCACAAACGCACAAGAACGCCGAGAGCAAAGAGACGCGGTAATGAGGAGCGTCTCATTGAACCAAGAACATCCTCCACTGGAGGAGGAGGAGGAGGAGGAAGAGCGAAAAAGTGAAGAGAGTCGCTGAGCAAGATGAGATTAGCAAAGACAAAAGAGGAGAAGTGTGTGTGTGTGTGTGTGTGAAGAGAGAGACTGAGTGTAGCAATTAGTTTCCTGACACACAGTCTCTCCTCCCATTAGTCTGCTGTTTCATTAGCGCCGGCCGCACAAACATTCCTGCGTTCTGCAACGACATCCGGTGATTTCTTTTGGGTCGAATCTCGTGAACTTCATCTGATAATCTTCCCTCGCAACTTCACCGACAAAAAAAAAAAAACGTCGGTCAAAATGTTTTATGTGCGCCGTGGCGGCGTTTTCGCCGGCCAATCGTTGGCTGTACAGCGGCGGCCGTCTGATCTTTCTGATTGGTGGTCGATCCCGTGCGTTCAACTGCCTCCTAATTGAATTCGCTCCAGTCGGCTTCATTGCAGAAAGGATTTATTGGGGAGGAGAGACTTATCTTCGGACCCACCTGCTCGCCCCAATTACCGACCCGCAGATAGCAGCAGTCAGGTGGTCCGATGGCTGCAATGCAGAGTTTCAGAAAGTACCACGCTGGAGAAACAGTTACCAACCTCTGCATGCAGTCGTGTGTTTAACATTTAATCGTTCTTATTCCAACAGATATCTTTTGTTTGTTGTGGTTCGACCTAACGTCGCAAAGTGAAGCGAGCACTTTTTATTTCTCATTTGGATTCCGGAGTTTTGGATGAAAATCATTATTTATTTAAGCAAAAAGGTAAGAGAGGCAGAACTGTATCGTCAATAATGTACTGTTCAAGGGTGTAGATAGATAGATAGATAGATAGATAGATATTGGTAGAAAACCAGCGTTACCAACCACGGTGATACAATGCTAATGCTGTGATAGAAAAGTGAGTCTCTCTCACACACACACACACAAACATCTTTATATATATATATATAAATACACATACACACACAGGAGAGAAGAGCAATCTGTGACTCATTAAAATCCTGAGTGCACGCTTTGTGAAAGTCTCGCTGACCCTTCTGCTAAAAAGTTTGGAGTGAAACTGAATCCAGAAACGTCGAGTGAAGCTGCAGCCGGGGGAATAAAGCCGACTGATTTTCTCTCACTGTCTAACCTCTGGAAGCTTTTCTCTTTCTAACTCCTCTTTGTAATTCACATTGTCCTCCTCTCTCTCTCTCTCTCTCTCTCTGCCGCTCTCCTTTTCTCTGCTTCTATCTTTACATCTTCACCCACTGGAACGAGTTCAAACATCTCCCCAAAAAAATAAATAAAAAACGGGTTTCTGACACTCGAGGTGTCCCGGGGGGCGACGGTCCAGATCTTGACCTCCATCTCTGTCCGTCTGCTCGTCTCTCTGACCGGCTGTCAGCCAAACCCGCCCGCCGTCTGTCCAGATGTCTAATATTTTACCGAAAGAAACATGTAAATGCACGACAGGTCGTTAAGATTCTATCGCTACAAGGACGTCGCATTATACTTCACCGCAAACAGTGAATATAACCTATTTTTAAAAACTATATCTGGTCTACTGTCACAGAAATGTCGGGTTATAAACCGCTACTACCTTCTGTGGGTCTCCTCGCTGTAGCCAGCTAGCGCTGCTAGTTCCCCACTAGCTCTATGCTAGCTCCCCTACAACAACTGAAGGCAGCGGGACGAGCCCCGGCTCAACGCCCGACTCAGGAAGCTAGCAGCAGCGCTAGCTGGCTACAGCGGGGAGCTAGCAGCAGCGCTAGCTGGCTACAGCGGGGGCTAGCTGCAGCGCTAGCTGGCTACAGCGGGGAGCTAGCTGCAGCGCTAGCTGGCTACAGCGGGGAGCTAGCAGCAGCGCTAGCTGGCTACAGCGGGGAGCTAGCAGCAGCAATAGCTGGCTACAGCGGGGAGCTAGCAGCAGCACTAGCTGGCTACAGCGGGGAGCTAGCAGCAGCGCTAGCTGGCTACAGCGGGGAGCTAGCAGCAGTGCTAGCTGGCTACAGCGGCGAGCTCACCCACACACCTTTAGCCTAAACCGAGTGGATGTCTGCACTTGTTTGAACGTCCGCTAACATCTCGTTCCTTTCTTTCTTTTCTCGCTCTCAAACACTGACTTCTTGTTTCTGTCTGCGAGTCAGGAAAAAGCCGCTCATTTCCATTCATGCCCACCCCCCCAGGCGTCATTAGCCATTCATGACACCGGGCTGGAGGAGCGGTGAAGCTGATTGGCCGGGCCTGGAGGGGATACGGCCGCTGTGATTGGTGGAGCCCTGGGGAAATCGAGTTCTTATTGGTGGTAATGAAGAGGCCTGAAGGAGAGCACGGCCGAGACAATGTACGCACAAAACTAAAAGACCAACACAGACACGCAAACACACACAATCTCTGGTACCTGTGCCAGAGTCCACAAAGCATTACACACTAATGTAGAGACTCACAAAGAGAGAATGCAAAGATGTAAAACTTCTTGAAAGACTTGTTTGTATGCTCTGTCGTCTAAGGCTGCAACTAACTAATAATTTCATTAAGAGGATTATGTTTTTGATTGATTGATTTGTTTTGTCAATAAAAATTGTAAAAAAAATGTTGTTTTAACCAATTAATAGTCCCAACCCCAATAAAAAATATTTTTTAAATAAAAAAACATCAACTTGGCTCAAATTTGTTGTTAATTAAATTGAATTTCTCTCTCAAATCAGTACTGAACCAACGACACTAAACACTCTCATTTTCAACATTTTAGAGCTTTGAATCTGGACTCAGAATCATATTTAGACTCGATACAGGAGAAGAAAAAAGACGTTTCGTCGAAATCAGACGACTTAATGTGCAGCGTGAGAAAAAGGACAGCAGGAAGTCATTCGGTTGGAGCGGAGTGAACCCGAGAAGGATCCGTATTATTACACCGCTAAGCCTGTATTAATCTAAAAGCGCACATTATTATTACACAGTGACACAATAAGACCCCTCTAATAGGTCGACCTTTGAGAAGAGGATTAGCCTGATGATAGCAGGTCTGAGAGGCCGGCGGTTATTAAGCAGACTGAGTGCTTTTATACGCACACAATGTATAGTCTGTATAGTACGACTGGGTAACGTCTCAGCAGAGGCGAGCAGAACCGAACAAAAGACACAGAGGACCGGCTGTGTGGACAAAGACGCACTGAGTCGTGAACACACAGACGTTCACCACCAAACAACACTGACACACCAAGAAGAAGACGCCCATTGTCCCCATTTACACGCCGTGAAACAACACAAGTACAATGTTTCCCTCATTAGTTTACTTTATAAAAGCATGGAGGCGTTCAGGGAACACCCTTCACATAAACGCTGCTGGTGTATTTTTAGACAACGAGCTTGTTCGCCCCCAAGCTAAAGTCTGTAAACACCACTTAAACATTTTTATGAAAGGTTTTCAAAAGGTCAACTGTATGGAAGCACATTTCCGCCACAAAAAACAAGAAGTCATGACTTTTTTTGGTCATGACTATTTTTCTAGTCATGACTTTTTTTTGGTCAAATTTTTTTTGGTCATGACTTTTTTTTGTCATGACTTTTTTTTTTGGTCATGACTTTTTTTTGGTGAATTTTTTTTTGGTCATGACTTTTTTTGGTCAAATTTTTTTAGTCGTGACTTTTTTTGGTCAATTTTTTTTGTCATGACTTTTTTTGGTCGTAACTTTTATTTGGTCAAATTTTTTTGGTCATGATTTTTTTTTTGGTCAAATTTTTTTTGGTCGTGACTTTTTTTTGGTCAAATTTTTTTTGGTCGTGACTTTTTTGGTCATGACTTTTTTTTTGGTCGTAACTTTTTTTGGTCAAATTTTTTTGGTCATGACTTTTTTTGGTCAAATTTTTTTGGTCATGACTTTTGAGGTCAAATTTTTTTGGTCATGACTTTTTTTTGGTCAAATTTTTTTTTTAGTCGTGACTTTTTTTGGTGAAATTTTTTTTGGTCATGACTTTTTTTGGTCGTAACTTTTTTTTGGTCATGACTTTTTTTGGTCATTTTTTTAGTCGTGACTTTTTTTGGTCAATTTTTTTTGTCATGACTTTTTTGGTCGTAACTTTTTTTTGGTCATGATTTTTTTTTGGTCAAATTTTTTTTGGTCCTGACTTTTTTGGTCCTGACTTTTTTTTGGTCGTAACTTTTTTTGGTCAAATTTTTTTGGTCATGACTTTTGTGGTCAAATTTTTTTTGGTCATGACTTTTTTTTGGTCCAATTTTTTTGGTCATGACTTTTTTTTGGTCATGACTTTTTGGTCATGACTTTTTTTGGTCCAATTTTTTTGTCATGACTTTTTTTTGGTCATGACTTTTTTTTGGTCATGACTTTTTTTTTTGGTCATGACTTTTTTTTGGTCATGACTTTTTTTTCTGGTCATGACTTTTTTTTGGTCCAATTTTTTTGTCATGACTTTTTTTTGGTCATGACTTTTTTTTGGTCAAATTTTTTTGTCGTGACTTTTTTTGGTCATGACTTTTTTGGTGACTTTTTTTGGTCATGACTTTTTTTTGGTAAAAATTTTTTGTCGTGACTTTTTTTTGGTCATGATTTTTTGGTCATGACTTTTTTTTGGTCATGACTTTTTTTTGGTCCAATTTTTTTGTCGTGACTTTTTTTTTGTCATGACTTTTTTTGGTCATGACTTTTTTTTGGTCAAATTTTTTTTGGTCAAATTTTTTTTGGTCATGACTTTTTTTGGTCAAATTTTTTTGTCATGACTTTTGGTCATACTTTTTTTTAGTCGTGACTTTTTTTTGGTCAAATTTTTTTGGTCGTGACTTTTTTGGTTGTCATAATAATGACTTTTTTTTCAGAAATGGGCTTCCATACATTTGACTAAATCAAAAGAAACCGGATCATTAGTCGGTATGGTGACAAAACACGTGGCGCCATAGAAGTGTAATCACAGCTGGCTAGCTAGTTGTTCTGTACAACAACTCGCTAGCTAGCTCTGTACAACTTGACCACGAGACCATGACGCGCAAAACCTTTCACGACGAGAGCAGACTCAAGTAGAAAAAGCCCTAAATTTCAGTAAAAACATAAACCATCTTCAGATCAAACATTGCATTTGACAGATGGTACAGATATACAAACACCAACGCCACCTCTGTAGAGTTGAAGCTTTATTCACAATGTTCCAAACGGCCCTTTGGTTTCCAATCATTTTCAACTTGAAATGAGTCAATTAATCAAATTAGTCGCTTGGCAGAAAAACAAATTGGCAACTTTGACTAAAATAAACTTTTTGGACTCTGCATATCCTCGGGGTTTGGACTGTTTTCAGACAGTCAAGCAAACTAATCATGGATCTAAAGAGTAATTGATTCATCAAAAACAGCGTGCAGAGATATCACTTTTGTTTGAGGAAGCGCTAAACATCCGATTAGTTTTATTTTTGTTTGTTAATGATGTTTGGCATTGCAGTTCACAAAAACTCTGTGACGGTGCATTCAAGGACACCAAAACCGCCAACAGGAATCATCAGTTTCAGACTAATTAGGTTTTTAGTTTGCATTCTGGGTTTAGTTAACTCGTTCATTTGGATGTATTTTGCACCGCTGTGCCTGCAACAGTGACAAGTCTCCAAAACAGAAGTTTTGACAAAAATTAATGCGAGGAATTGTTCCCCGTGATGGATTACCACTCTGAAGAAAGTGCATATTTGTTTTTCACGGCGCCCTGAAAATGCCTGCGAGGAAGGAAATCAATCTTCTTAAACAAATATGACTTTACATTAATGCATGGAAAGTTTTTCCCGGCTATAAAAGGTAAAGAGAGAAGCAAAGAGACGGAGACATGATCCTATTTCATGGCGCTAAACTCACGCGCTGATTAATTCTGTGTTATGCAAATGTAATTTAGCGTCCGTGTCCTCTGCGTTGGGAGTGAGCGATTAACAACCACTTTCTCTCCCGGCGCACCTCCCATTAACCTGACAATGACACACACTGATGAGACCGTGTGTGTGTGTCCTTGTGTGTTTGTATCATCCCTGCATACCAACAGACGCCGTCTCCTGCATTAATTATCTCCCGTACCTGAGCGGCGTTTTTTTTTTCCAGCGAGAATCCAGCAAGTTTCAGCCGAAGCAATTAAAAAGGATGTCGGCGTGTCGTTCGGCTTCCTGTTGGCTGAACCCGGCTCATGCGGGGAAAACTGCCAGCGCATCGCAGACGGCTCAAAGCGACTCATTTTTAAGTCTTTAAGATGTCGTGATTGACGGGTTTTTTTTTTCTTCTGTCGCCTTAACCGGCTTCAGATCCGGCTGATGCCGCTCTGAAAAAAAAAAGACTGAACATGACGAGAAAAAATCCAACCAACAGATCAAAAAACCTGGCAGGTGTTCTGTCCCCGTCTTTAAAGAAGGTGACAAATCAAAGAAATGTTCCTGTTGCTATGAAAGAGACTCCCCGCTGTTTGGATGCAGGTGCCGTTACGCAACCTCAAGGATATAAAACACATTATTCTAAATGACAAACCAACACCAACAACGCGTTACTGCGTCTCAACCTCCCCACTGCAAGAAAAATGGTCAGATACATGGTTTAATTTATTGAAAATGAGGCGATTGAGACAGACACTGGCTATGTGACGCACTTTAAAAGGACTCTATGCTGAATAAAGTCATAGGGAATGTATATCATCTATTACATTAACATGTGCTCTCCTTAAAGCCACAGCGCTCCACTGACAGACAACAGTACCGTCAAAGTCGGGTCACTTTTTTTCCTCAACTTTGACCCGAATATCGGTCAATTTGTGGATTTTTCTAAATCTATATTCAGCAGCAGTTGCAGAGGCATGCTCACAGCTAATGCTCACAGCTAATGCTCACAGCTAATGCTCACAGCTAAAGCTCGCAGCTAATGCTCACAGCTAATGCTCACAGCTAATGCTCACAGCTAATGCTCACAGCTAATGCTCGCAGCTAATACTGGCAGCTAACGCTCGGAGATAAGGCTCGGAGCTAATGCTCGGAGCTAATGCTCGCAGCTAATACTGGCAGCTAACGCTCGGAGCTAAGGCTCGGAGCTAATGCTCGGAGCTAATGCTGGCAGCTAATACTGGCAGCTAATACTGGCAGCTAATGCTCGCAGCTAATACTGGCAGCTAATACTGGCAGCTGATGCTCAGAGCTAATGCTGGCAGCTAATGCTGGCGGCTAAAAAAAAGCATTTTTTCAGGAGGGAAATGTTTACAAGTGCTTACTTTCCTCCACAGTGTCACTTGCTCTGAGAATCAAACAACTTGAATGTGTGTAAAGGATTTAAAGTACAAGTATTTCTTCTCTAACAGAGCCGCCGATGGCTCACGCTGTCCTCATTACAGAGCCACCACATTACGAGTGGATTCAAACAACACGCCGCTAATAGCCTAGCTTCCTGAATGGAAATTAAAATTTTAAAAAATCCCCTGATATCATCTTTTTTTGAAGAAAACCCTAAAGGTATTTGTATAGAATTGGATTATAAATCAGTCTGAGGCGCAGATTATACGTGGAGAATTAAAAAGGGAAAAGCGAATATGAAGCCGAGCCAGTCCTTCGATGCATGAAGTTACATGTTTACAGGATATGTTTGTTTGTTTGTGGCTGAACGCTGAGTCATCCAGCAGGTTCACAGCTTCTCTCACGCTGATTATTAAAACCTCGGCGTCGCCGACAGAGGCAGCGCAGCCAGCGCGGAATGCAAAAGCACTTTATTAAACTTGTTTCTCTGCAGTCGGATCCAAAAATAATCAGCAGCGACGGCGCCGAGGCCGACGCCAGCGTCTGCTCACGCATGTGAACATGCATTATTATTATGAAAAGTTTCCCAACTCTTCCCAGTCCTTTTGAACTTCCTGCTGCACGGCTAACCTTTACACACACACACACACACACACACACACACACACACACACACACACAATCCTCCCAGCTCTCAATTAACAACAAGGCAGGCTGTGTTTCAGCTCAGTGTGTGTGCAAAAATTATATGTGTGTGTGTGTGGAGGAGGGGGAGGAGGGTGATAAAGAAAAAGGACGTAAAAAAAAAAAGAGGGAGAAATTGTTCTGTGCAGCCAGAAGACAGATATCGCCTCATTCCTGCTCAGATTAAAGGATTTAGAGCAAGAAGCCTTATTACAGAGGCAGAGAGTGAGCTCGCCTCCCTGTTCAGGGCTGATTAAAGCACAGATAACTCACAGCCTGAGAGCTGCTGGAAGCCAACACACACACACACACACACACACACACACACACACACACAGTGACTCATTAAAATCCACACATAACAATGGTTCCTCTGAGTTTCGGGGGATTTTGAACCTGTTGGACAGCCGGCGTTCTTGTGCGCGACACTCGACCCTCACTCGGTTATCAGTATTTTAAGGTGTGTGTTTTTTGTACACAACTGCTAAATCAGGCTAACTGCACACACACACACACACACACACACACACACACAAATTATTTTTTTTAAGACACTTCACTGGCAAAATGACCGTTTTGACGATCCGATTGGCCCTGTCGCTAAGTCCCGCCCCCTCAAACGCAGACCGGCCAATCGGAGCGATGCATCGTCCGGCTCTCGGGCGGTTTGGTGGATTTGTTGCTGCTGGACATCAACGTTGAGTTTTTAAACAAATGTATTTCTTTGTGCCATCGAGTCGCACGTTTATTAACACCAATGGGGTGGACAAAATAATAGAAACGCCTGTCAGTACAACAAACAACTCTCGAAAACCCACTTTCATGGGCGGCATTCAGGCTTTCTAGCTGATCATAAACTGGTTTGAACCGGTTTAGATAGAGCTTTGACTCAGTAACAGGTGGTCATTGTGGTTTTTAATGAACAAACAAACCAACAGGAGAAATTTGTGCATTTATTGCTATTTTCAGAAGCGGAATAATCCACATTTGGTGAGTTTTTGCAGCAGCGTGTGATATAGAGTCCATGTCGTCTCACATGTAAAGACGCGCTGTCATGTTGTCGTGCCGTTAAAACACGGCCTTGTCGTCTCTTCAGGAAGGAGACGGCGCTCGAGGGAAGAAGCTGCAGCTCAAATCCTTCCTCGCGGCGCTTGTAGAGGCTCTGAAAGCAGCGTCGCAGCACGGCGGCCTTCACGCTCCGAACAGCTGATCACATCTCGCTGTTGGATTGTTTGTCTTTTCCTGGGTGAGTTTTCCGCCTCTATTTCCGGCTGTAATCCACATCCAGCACCTCCACAAGCCGACGAGAGGCGTCATGCGGAGAGACAAGACCAGGATTTCTTTTTGTTGTACTCGTCTGTTTACAGTTTGTACTTTCTGGCTGTGACCGAGGCGTCCCTCCAGGTTTAAATGATGTTTTTAAAAGAGAAAGATGTTTTTTTCTGCACGAATTTTCAGGAAAAGACATGAATTCAAAGCCGGCAGCGACAGACCGTCACACTCGACTGCAGAGGGAAGTCTGGCGCCGCGGAGACACTACCGCCTTCTGCCACAGGGGCCGCCAGAGTCAACGGCGTGAAAGCTCCTCGTCGTAGCTTTAACAACACGAGTCGTGAATAATTCATGACATCGTGGACTTCCAATACAACATC
This sequence comes from Clinocottus analis, assembly GCF_023055335.1. NCBI lineage: Eukaryota > Metazoa > Chordata > Actinopteri > Perciformes > Cottidae > Clinocottus > Clinocottus analis. The sequence continues at coordinate 1,204,840 of NW_027175932.1, forward strand.
TAACGAGGTTTCACTGAACCATCAATCAGTGTCGGGTTGCACAGACGTCCTGGTGACCGTGCGGGCTCGTGGGAGTCGAACAAAGCGTTTTGACGCCTCCCTGGTCGCCCACATTTCTAGTCAGACATCACATGTGGAAGCTGATGAATTTTAATACCCAGCATGCACCAATCAGACAATGTTTTACCATGAAATAGGTAATTTTTTACCATTTTTAAACCAAACGACACAGTTTCTTGACTGGATCTCCTCCCTAACGGGCTGATGCTGTGTTTTATTCTGACTCTCTAGGTCCTAACCTTTTAAAATGTGTGTTATCAGTATGTGGGCTGTTGCTGAACCGGACAGTTTGAACAACTCTGTGACGCTCCAGGAGGCATTTTTTAGGGAATCTGGCTCATAGCATGCTGGATGTTCATCGTTATGATCACAATTAGGGGTTCATACGACTATTGAAAGACTTTTTTGAAACGTCACTTCAACTTTTCATCAGGAAGTGAAAGTGTTGAAGACGGAAAAACAACAGCAACAAACAACGAAGGCATGAATTATGGAGCAGGAAGCAGCTCGGTGTGAAGCAGATGTTCAGTCCAGTCGCTGCACAGCTGGACTGACAGCAGCAGAGCTTCATGCTGACGACACACACACACAGAGAAACACACACAAACACACACACACACAGCCTGCTGTGAAATGCAGTGTTTCTGCTGCGTTTTCCCAGAACACTCTGAAGTGAGGAAACCTAGTTATTTATTTATTTTTCTTAATAATTCCGTCTCTTTTGATCTTCTCTGCATTTTTGTGTTGTCAATCATTTGTGTTTGATGTGTTTAATAAATAAAGTTGTGCGTCGAGAGGGAAGTAAAAAACCCTCCAGCGACTTTATATTTGACTAAGAAATGTGATGAGAACTTACAGCTTCAACACATGAAGCACAGACTTCTATACAACCAGAGGAGTCGCCCCCTGGTGGTCAAGAGAGAGAATGCAGCTTCAACACATGAAGCATAGACTTCTATACAACCAGAGGAGTCGCCCCCTGGTGGTCAGGAGAGAGAATGCAGCTTCAACACATGAAGCATAGACTTCTATACAACCAGAGGAGTCGCCCCCTGGTGGTCAGGAGAGAGAATGCAGCTTTAACACATGAAGCATGGACTTCTATACAACCAGAGGAGTCGCCCCCTGGTGGTCAGGAGAGAGAATGCAGCTTTAACACATGAAGCATAGACTTCTATACAAAATTGCATGAACTCTGGTCCTCATGCAAAGGATTGTGGGTCAGAATAGCCGGCAGGATGTGTGTGTGGGTTGTTACTCGCCGCTTCACACGTTGGAAGTCGTTTCCTCCCAGAAGAGAAGAAGTTTCTCGTTTCTGTCCAACAACAAGCGATTAATTTAACGGTGGCGTCCGACGCCGCCGAGCTGGAGCTGAGATGAAGAGAGACGGTGAGCGAGGACTCGAGAACCCGCCAGCGCTTCATCTTACAAACTGTACATAATAAAGTGCAGCGTCTCGCTCAAGGCTAACAAGGCTGGGCGTGTGTGTGTGTGTGTGTGTGTGTGTGATGTACAGAAAACTGAGAGGCGAGGCCAACAAAGAGGTAGAGAACAACTCGCATATCAATGTGTATTTATGAGCCAGCGGGAGATAAAAGGAGAAGAAATGAAGAGTCAGAGATTTAAGACCCAAGGTGCATTCTGGGGGAAATGGAGCTCTAATGAAAACTAGCCTGAACTGACGGCCTCTCTACTCTGACAGGACGCCGCTGCAGCCGAGACAGACGCCAACACTTGTGTTTATTGTATTTGTTCAGCAAAGTTTTGGGAAAAAATGAATATCTGAAATAAAAATCACTTTTAAAAGATATTGTGATCATAACTATAAACATCCAGCATGATATGAGCCAGATTCCCCCAAAAAGCCTCCTGGAGCGTCAATAAGACACCTTTATGGAAAGATTAGGACCTAAAGAACCAGAATCTGCAACAACAATCACAATAAAACAAAGTCTTGTCCTGTTAGGAAGGAGCTTCAGTCAAAAAACTGTGTCGTTCCGTTCAAAAATGGAAAAATATGACGTATTTTATGCCAAAAGATTGTCTGCATGGGGCATGCTGGGACTTAAAATGTCCTATTTTTGATATTAACATGAAATCAAATGTGCTGTGAACTTCTTACGCGTCTCTATTTGGTCTGTTTTGTGTCTTTTCGACAACACAAAACAACATCGGATCGCCTCGACCGCATGCGACCTCGACCTAAAACAAGAGGTTTTCTAAAGGGACCCTGGTGCAGAGGCGCAGTACCACTGTCGTCCACAGGGGGCACCAGAGACAACACATTAAACTGCCTTTAGTAGCTTTAACAATACAAGTCTCATAAATGCATCTATACACACGTTTAATGCACCTTTGACTTATATTATATTTAATATGATTATTAAAGAACATGTTCCACATTAAGACGACGTCTCTCTGTTTTACGTCATTAATAACTGCTTTCTGGCAACAAGCACACGGTTTCTTGGTACTGCAGCAGAAATAATGCAGTTATGATAACACACACACACACACACACACACACACACACACACACACACACACACACACACACACACACACACACTCACTCCTTTGTACTGATGTGAACCAGCAGAGCTTTGATATCCACATAATAGGACGAGTGTGTTTGTTAAAACTATCGAGTCAATGGGGAGTTTGCTGAGCAACAATGTAGGAACTGAAGGTAGACACACACACACACACACACACACACACAGTGTGACCATGGTTTACTGCCAAGGAAATTTAGAGGCTTACTGGGTATTAAAAGTTTTCCATTCTCTTTCTCTCATCCCCCACACACACACACACACACACACCTGTACAGTCAGCTAAAACATGCACAAACACATCCACAGGTACACACACACACACACACACACACACAGTGTGTCTGACCCAGTTCATTAAATGAGGCTGTTAGCAGGGAAATCCGCATTATTAATATGCAGTGAGAATCCAGAGGGTATTAGCAGCTAAATGGTACTCTGCCATGCTGTGTGTGTGTGTGTGTGTGTGTGTGTGTGTGTGTGTGTGTGTGTGTGTGTTCCACATGTGGAGCCATAACAGCAGAGCGATGGTGTGCGTTTCACATTTTACAAAAAGTCCATCAGCCTCTCAGCGAGACGAGCAAAGAAAATGCTGAAGCAGCCTGGAGGTTGTGTAACAGAGTGTGCAGTGTGTGTGTGTGTGTGTGTGTGTGTGTGTGTGTGTGTGTGTGTGTGTGTGTGTGCACACGTCAGTGTTGTTCATGTGTGTGAAGCAGCAGTAGAGGTTGTTGTGGTATCAGCCAGTGACAGCCAGCTGCTCAAGAGCGATAGAGAGACCTTCAGTTTCCATCTCTCTCTCTCAGCCCTGAGGACGTGTGTGTGTGTGTGTGTGTGTGTGTGTGTGTGTGAGCTGTATAAACAGCTAGGAGGAAACAAATACAGTGACTCTGAACAACAGCCAGAACATTCATTGACTACGGGCAAATATCTCTCTCACACACACACACACACACACACACACACACACACACAGAGTTTATTTTGTTCATTTTTAAACCAAAAGGTTTTATTAATTAGTGAGAATAAAGATGGCCGACGTCGTCGTGCTTTAAGGAACTCATACGACAGTTTTATTACCCATGATCCTTCAGGAGTAAACATGCTATATTATAGCCAAGAGCAAGTGTGTGTGCGTGTGCGTGCGTGCGTGTGTGTGCATGTGGGCGTGTGTGTGTGTGTGTGTGTGTGATCTGACGGGCTGATTGTGATTTTTTGCTGAGCAGCACTAATCTCCTGTTACAATACGAGGCGCTGATTACAGCACGCACTGTGGGAACGAGTGTGTGTGTGTGTGTGTGTGTGTGTGTGTGTGTGTGTGTGTGTGTGTGTGTGTGTGTGTGTGTGTGTGTGTGTGTGTGCATGAGGGCAGATAAGACGATAAAGTGAGGACGGAGACAGAATTATCTGTAGAAGAAGAAGAGAGTATTTGTGTCAGAGGTGAAACGAGGTTATCCTGAGTATCAAAGTACATTTACACTTATTTTGAGGTACTTCCTGTACTTCCGCCACTGTATCCTAATACTACACTACAGTATTTCTGTCCAGTATACAGGAGGAAGAGGAGGAAGAGGAGGAGATCCTGGACGAGTTACAATAACTCCTGAAGGACAGAAACAACTAAACGAAGGAGGATTCTCCTTCCACACGGGGATCGAACCGCCGGCGCTCGTGTTTCAACGTGGGAGATGTTGCAGTTGACGGTGCAACAGTTGCCGTTTTAAACATGTGGTTGATGTTGCAGTTGCAACAGTTGCAGTAATGAGCACGCATCTTAAGTTGCAGTTGCAACAGTTGCAGCGATCGTTCAAACCTCCTGAACAGCAACGTCAGATACAACGTGGTGTAAAGTTGACGTCAATTGCTCAACTTCAGATTGCCGATGAAGACGTTCACTCCAGAGTTTATTGCATCAAAAATAAATCAATGTAAATCTGTATTTCAGTGCGTTGCCACAGCAACAGAAGCTGAGTGACGCATCTCTTTAAGAGAAGAAGAAGAAGAAGAAGTTGCATCATGACTTCGTGTCACAGGAACAACTCTTCATCCTCTTCCTCTCGTCATCGTCTTCATCGTCTCACAGCTCAACACAACTTTAACTTTTATTTCAGCTCGGACGTCAATAATTTGTCAAAATTATGTCGCATAATAAATTATATATGATGAAAAGAATCGCTTAGGCCTTTTTTAAATAAATGTTTATAATACGAATAATCTGTCATTTAGTTTTTATTCTACTGAGATTTATTTGTGATTATAAAAACATGACAGGGCTATAAGAACTGTGTGTGTGTGTGTGTGTGTGTGTGTGTGTGTGTGTGTGTGTGTGTGTGTGTGTGTGTGTGTGTTGAACTTTTCAACTGTGTGTGTGTGTGTCCGGTTGGGAGAGACGGAGAAGAATTGTTCATTTTCTCAGACCTCTATCTGATCTACACACACACACACACACACACACACACAATTCAATTATGGGAGTTGCTGCAGGAAAAGGTTACTCCTCTCTCTCATTGGTTACAATTCCCACTTTCCTCTCCTGCAAAGTGTGTGTGTGTGTGTGTGTGTGTGTGTGTGCGTGCGTGCGTGCGTGCGTGTGTGTGTGCGTGTGTGTGCTTCACCCTCTGAACCGGAAGAATAGCCATGCATCATAACCAGAATGTGTAAAAAAATAAATAAGTCAATTTCATCAGACGCTCATCTTTCCGACGGTCCCTGAACGCATCGCGTGCGACCAGAACAAACCGCTGAATGAAAACTTTTCGTTTCAAACACACTTACCGTAATGAGGTAGTGTGTGTGTGTGTGTGTGTGTGTGTGTGTGTGTGTGTGTGTGTGTGTGTGTAAACAGGCTGAAAGCAGAGCATTGTGGGTACTAAGAGCGGGGTGAAAGAGAGATTGAAGACAAGGGGATGAAAGTAAGAATAAACTCCTGAAAGAGGAACAAGAATCCCTGGAGCTCCTCCTCCTCCTCTTTCCCCTCTTCCTCCTCCTCCTCCTCCTCTTTCCCCTCTTCCTCCTCCTCCTCTTTCTCTTTTTCAACTGCCCTCTTTATCTCTCTTCCTCCTCCTCATCTTTCTCGCCGCTGAAACACAAAACCCCTGTAATCCTCATGATCCGGACCGGTCCGGAGGGGAAGGGAAGAGAGAAGGAGACTCTGAAGGGAGGGAGGAGGGAGAGAGGGAAGGAAAGAGGGAGGGAGGGAGGGAGTGAAGGGTAAACTGAATGACTGGAATGTGAAGAGGAAGAGGAGAAGCAGCAGGAAGAGCGAAAATCATTTAACAAAATGTCAAAGCTGATTTAGGTTGAAACTGCAGACTAAAGAACCCACGAGGGGGGCGGAGCCTGTCGAACGCTGCTCATCCATTGGTCGTGTTGGTTGTATGAAAAGACTTCTATACAACCAGAGGAGTCGCCCCCTGGTGGTCAGGAGAGAGAATGCAGCTTTAACACATGAAGCATAGACTTCTATACAACCAGAGGAGTCGCCCCCTGGTGGTCAGGAGAGAGAATGCAGCTTTAACACATGAAGCACAGACTTCTATACAACCAGAGGAGTCGGCCCCTGGTGGTCAGGAGAGAGAATGCAGCTTTAACACGTGAGGCACAGACTTCTATACAACCAGAGGAGAAAATATGATAAAAATTAAAATACGTTTCTTTACTTTTTACACTGTTTTAAGTCTTTATTACATATAATAATGACTAATATTTGCCAGATTTTTAAAGTTAAATTTCTCTTGAAAGAAACAGCAATATAATTTTGCTAAAAGGACATTTATTGAACATATTTATTGATAAAAAGTAGCAGGCAGACTGTCATCATTACAGTACTAAAGGGTTAAAAACAGGAAACACTCAAATTTAACGGCCCTGAGTCGGTCGTTGGAGACGTTTTAGGACTTCCTCAGGACCCACAAAGACAAATCACAAACAAGGGGGGAAATAAAATGCAGGATTGTGGGAAAAATAATTGCTTCTCACTGCAAAACGCTGAAAAATACAAGAGTCCTCGAACCTGACGAGAGAGAAACGGCTTCAACTCAAAATGATGACAGCGAATGATTCAGGAGATGAAAATGATCCAGAGATTAAAAACCAAGCCTGTAGGATGTATGAGAGAGAGAGAGAGAGAGAGAGAGAGAGAGAGAGAGAGAGAGAGAGAGAGAGAGAGAGAGAGAGAGAGAGAGGGAGAGAGAGAGAGAGAGAGAATCTTGAGAAAATAGTTTCATTATCTCACTCGCTCCTGAAGAAGCTTTTGGAAAATGTTTCAATAGTTGAAAAGAAGAAGTGCACTCCTGTACACACACACACACACACACACACACACACACACACACACACACACACACACACACACACACACACACACACACACACACACCTCTAAGGGAGGATAATCTTTACAGAATAATCGTATTCTCACATTAAATCCTCTCAGATGCTGCCGTAGAATATGTGAATACGGAAAAAAGATAAAATAAAAAATAAAAACACACAGAAGCATCACACGCTGGCGGCATTCGTGCTTCCTGATGAAGGAAGAAACACACTCATTTGTCACGGGCCATGGCCTCGACACACACACACACACACACACACACACACACACACACACACACACACGGAGAGAGAGAGACAGTTAGTCTGAAAAGGGCGAGCGCAGCGCTGATAGACAGACGTGTGTGTTTGTAATTATCACGACGCTTTTCTTGTCACTTCACTTGATTTGTCTCCGCTCCATCGTTACGTGACTGTGTGTGTGTGTGTGTGTGTGTGTGTGTGTGTGTGTGTGTGTGTGTGTGTGTGTGTGTGTGTGCTCTGACATCCTAGTTCATTAATTCTGACGAGGCTCTACAAACTTTAAACTCCTCGCGGCCCAACACGCCTCCGTGGTGATCAAACCAAGCGCTCCTGCTGCAGAGTGTGTGTGTGTGTGTGTGTGTGTGTGTGTGTGTGTGTGTGTGTGTGCCACATTAAATAATCATGTCAGACTACAACCAGCTATTACTCCCATCAGCAATTAATCTGTCAATTCCTTTTTGAATCAATTGTTCATTCGTCATTGTGTCTTCAGTCTTTCTCTCGGTGGTTTTTTTTAAGAGAACTTTTTCATTTTTCCAGCCACATTTCGTGGCCTTCGACTGCGGTCGCTGACTTCTTCGTGGATAAGAAAGCTTCACGAGATCGAAGACAAAGTTTAACTGAGAAGCTGAACTCATGAAGGTGATCGGGTCAGTAAAGAAAAACAGCAAAAGATCAACAAACAAACACGAGGAAACCAAAGCAAAAAGCAGCGGTTTGAGGCAGAGAGCTGAAGTATGTGCTTAATATTTCATCACATTTCTATTCCCAAGGTCAATAACAAAGCTTCTGCGTCCAGAATGAGCTTTTAAAGGATGTTAAAACCATCAGCGGCTATTTTTAAACACACTTCAAGGTTTCCTAAAAAATGCCACAAATATGTCAGGATCAAATTCCACGAAGACTAAACTGTGTGTCAGTAAAGCTGCACAGAGACCTGCACATGGGGAGGACATTAACCCTGTTGTACCTGTTGCTACACACACAGACACACACACACACACACAGACACACACAAGTCCATTTGAGAAGCATGCAGTGAGAACAATAGCGAGCTGCTGAAGCCATCAGAGGAGGAGAGTTCCCGCTGTTGTCCATAAAAGCTTAAATGTAGCAGACAGCTTAGAGAGTCTGCTTCAGTACTTTCTCTCCTCCTCCTCCTCTTCCTCCTCTTCCTCCTCCTCTTTCACTTCTTCTCTGCAGCCTTTCAAAGTTCATGTATAATAAACAAAAAAACCGAGCTGCAGGTATTCCCGATTCAGTCCCTCAAAGGGAATGAAAGCAGTCGGCTCTCGGCTGGGAAACAACAAAGCGCTGCTGAGGACCGCGTGCTCGAGTCCACAAATACATTCAATGACACAGCAACACCTCAGGGGCGAGCGCAGGCTGACTCACGGACCAGCAGGGGCCGATCATGGGACCACTAAGGGCCAAGGAAGGGCCGACTAAGAGCCAAGTAAGGGAAGACTATGGGCCACGAATGGGCACAATAAGGGCCAAGTATGGGCCAAGTAAGGGCAGACTAAGGGCCAAAAAAGGGCAGAATAAGGGCTAAGTAAGGGCCAAGTAAGGGCAGACTAAGAGCCAAGTAAGGGCCAAGTAAGGGCAGACTAAGGGCTGACTAAGGGCCAAGTAGGGGCAGACTAAGAGCCAAGTAAGGACCAAGTAAGGCCAGACTAAAGGCCAAGTAAGGGCAGACTAAAGGCCAAGTAAGGGCAGACTAAGGGCCAAGTAAGAGCAGACTAAGGGCCAAGTAAGGGCAAACTAAGGACCAAGTAAGGGCAGACTAAAGGCCAAGTAAGGGCAGACTAAGGGCCAAGTAAGGGCAGACTAAGGGCCAAGTAAGGGCAGACTAAGGGCCAAGTAAGGGCAGACTAAGGGCAGACTAAGGGCCAAGTAAGGGCAGACTAAGGGCCAAGTAAGGGCAAACTAAGGGCCAAGTAAGGGCAAACTAATGGCCAAGTAAGGGCAGAATAAGGGCCAAGTAAGGGCAAACTAAGGGCAAACTAAGGGCCAAGTAAGGGCAAACTAAGGGCCCAGTAAGGGCAGACTACAGAGTGACTGCAGGTCGACTGCAGGCGGACCACAAGTCCAGCTCCAGGCAGACTACGGGCCGAGCGTTGGCACACTTGGAGCCGACCACAAGGCGGCTGGTCAACTCAGGGCGGCCTGCAGGCCGAGCCCTGGCAGCCCTGGCAGGCCGAGCCCTGGCAGACGTCGTACCTTCCAATTACAGCCAACTACTTCTGCCGGTTCAGGCACGAAGCCCTTTCAAAATAAACTTACAAAGGTTTACTTGGTTTTGGTTTCGGCAACTCAACGACTGGTTTGGGTTGCAATCAGGATGTTGGTGGTTGCTTTAAGGACGAGTCAACGGTGACGTCACACGAGCAAAGTCTGTTTGTTGGACTCAAAGAGAAGGAATGACCCGACACAAACAGACAAACACAAACAACAAACATCTGTTTACTGGAAAGTAACGAAGAGCTAACGGCGGAAAAATGGAGGCAAAAAAACAAAAAAGATGGCCGTGTTTTTCTTCTTCTTCTCTGGTCCAAAACCCGAAAGAAAAAAGAGTTTAAAGCTTTCCACCACAGCGAGCATCCGACACACACACACACACACACACACACACACACACACACACACACACACTGGCACACACTCTCTCGCCACACACACATAAACACGCCGCAGCACCAGTTGGCAGCTGATAAAAGTTGCTTCGAGTCGTCAACTCTCCTCCTTCAGCTCGTTGTTTTCCTTCTTCTCCTTTTCTGGTTTTTCTCTCCATCGATTTTAAAACGTTTTTCCATCCTCTGTTTCTTTCTTGCGGCGTTACTTCCTGGTTCATTTTTCATGATTGGGAGTCAAACATTCTTCTTTTCTCCTACTCGTTCACTTCCATCCACCCTTCCTTTCCTACATTCCTTCCTTTAATCCACTCACATCCTTTTATTCCTTCTTTCAGATACTTTCAATCCTTGCTCCCTTCCATCAGTCCTTCCTTCGTTCCTTTGCTCTGACCTTACTTCTTTGCATCATTTCCTGCGTCCCTTCCTACCTCTGTCCTTCCTTCGCTTCCTTCCAACCATCTTTACTTCCTTCCTTCCCTTCCATCCATAATTCCTTTCCTCTATCCTTACATCATTTCTTCCTTCTGCCAGTCTGTCCTTCCTTCTTTTTCATTCCTTCCATTCTCTGTCTCCTTCCTTCCTTCTATCCTTCCTTCTGTTCATCCTTCCTTCCTTCCTTCATCAAGGATATGAATGAGAGGATTAAGGAGATTTGATGAAAAACATGGACACCGAGTTTTGTCAGGTCTGAGGAGAAGTGTGTGTGTGGGTGTGTGTGTGTGTGTGTGTGTGTGTGTGTGTGTGTGTGTGTGTGTGTGTGTGTGTGTGTGTGTGTGTGTGTGTGTGTGTAAAGATAAAAATGGAGTCCAGTCAAAGCACCTCAAATTTCACGCAGTGATAAATTTCTGGGAGTAAATCCAAACACAACAGTCAGACACACACACACACACACAGCCACACACACACACACACACACACACAGTAAACCTCCAGCCGCAGCAGTCACGGTGAGATAAGTGATGAAATGATGAAGTAGATTAATAGAAAAGACTCAAAGTTCTCCACATCTCAGAGCTTGGAGTGACTCTCCGTGTGAGCGATGCGTCTTTGAGACGTCGGCGTCGCAGCTCGTGTGTCTGCTGTTGTACCTTCATTTTGTAAAAGCTGCTTCCAATGAACAGCTAAAGCCAGGAGAAGACAAATGACAAGAATCGAGCCGACTCATCGCCGCGCTCTGCACACGAAGGGTTTGACCCTGAGATGCTGGATATATGAAAACACCCGAGTGTCACGGTACGAGAACTCATGAAACACAAAGTTCAACACAACAGAGGGATTGAAGACATGGAGGCGAGGAGGAAGTGGAGGAAACACACGGCCAGAAGCAGATCATAGAAACCTGTGAAGGTGGATTTGTCTCTTTTTTACCTGAGAAAATGTCTAGTTTGCAAATAAATTATCTTCAAATCTTTGCTCTCAATGTAAAAATTGCTCTAAAAAAACAAAAAAAAAACAAAGAACGCTCTCAAAGAAAAAATGCTCCCAAAACTAAAATTTGCTCTCAAAAAAGAATTTTTTTCATTTTTTTTTTTTGACAGCATTTTTTTTTTTTGCGAGCGTATTTTTTGGGGAGATCATTTTCTGTAATTGAGAGCAAAGATTGGAGCTTTTTTTTTTTTTTTAAAGATCAGGGGTTTTTTTTCGAGCAAATTTTAGTTTTGAGAGCATTTCTTTTGAGATCGTATTTTTTTTAGATACATTTTTTTAATTGAGAGCAAAGATTTAGATTTAGATTTAAAAAAAAATTAGAAAAATTTAAAAAAAAAAATTAAAATTTAATTTTCTTTTTTTTTTTTAAATTTAGAAAATTTAGATTTAGAGATAATTTACTTACAAACTAGAAATTTGCTCGGGTAAAAAACACAAATCTACCTCCATAGAACCAGCAACATGTCTGCACTGCTGATTCTAATAATTAACGTGTTTAAACTCGTCAACTTCAATACTAACTGTTGACGGTTGTCTTTATTAAAACCGTTGGCTTCTCTGCAGGAAAAGCCTCTGAATCACGACGTTGTGGCGAGGAAGGAGGAAGGTGAGGAAGGAAGAGCCTCACGTGGGCACAGCGGCCCTGCAGCTGGTCTGCAAGGCACAGCAAGACGAGGTGTTGCAGCCGTTAGCGCGGATGCTAATCTTCCCTTAATGCGTTTAATGTGAAGAGAGGCCGTCAGTGTAGCGATGCTGGAGCGAGCCGAATGACTCGTTCTGGGTGGCTTTTAAATTCTGAACACGGAGAAAGAAAAAGAAGCAACACCTTCAAGAAATTGTGGAAATAAAGCCGCGGCATTGGAGATTCCCAAAGCCAAGAGCAAGAGTGAAAGAGTCTCGTCAAAGAGATCCCAACGGCAATAAAGTAGAGTTCAAATCTAGTACAAGTCTCTGAATCCAAGCCCCAAGTTAGTCATGACGAATGCAAATGTATAGCATGAAGTCTTGTCCAAGAAATTACAAAGTGACTCAAGAAAAGTTTAAATCTTGTCAAAGCAAGTCTCAGCGCGTTGCGTCATGTCCATGTCGAGTCATACGTCCACTTCCCCTCCCTCCAGGGTCAGGGAGTCAAGTCACGAGTCTTCATCAGCAACATGCAGGTCAGATGTAAGTCTTTTACGTCGTTGCGGCTGCAGAACTTCATCCAAAATGGCCGCCTTCTAGTCCAAAAGCAACGCTTTTAAACAAACTACACAACTACTATTGTTCAAACAAACGTCTCTGAAACGAAAATATCTTTATTTTTAAATTCTAGAGAGAAATGGAGCGTTTACATGTGAAAATCATCTCGTCCTGGTTTCAATATTTCCTTCTAAAAATAGATTTAACAACCTGCTGAAGAGTAACTTCACCCAGTTTAATAATGCGGCTTCTTTCATGCAGACTGGCGGCATCGACGCGTTTTGTTCCCCGTCAGTGATGCATTGTGGGTCTGTGTAGCGAGCTACATCAAAGCTGGGCGTGTCCACGGGGCCAGCGGACCAAAGGCCCGACCACACCCGCCCTCCACCCACAGAGGACAATGCAGCCATTTTCCTCTTTTCACAGTCTGCGATGGATTCATCCTCTCAGGACAAAACGCTTTGAGAAGAGGGGAAACAAAAGGTATCGAGCCGCCGGGAGAAACCCCAAAACCTTCTTTTAGCGGGCAACAAAGCTGCAGCATGAAGGTCCAACGACAAAGAGGGTCATACGAAACGACAGCAACGAGTTCATCCACGCAGCTCGTTGCATTGCATTCTGGGGAGCGGCTGCTAACCCCTCCCTTTTTTATTGAACTTTTTCATACGCCGGTGCAATGCATGTTGGGTAATGCTCGTGTCCGTTGGGAATGGGCCCCCGGAAAGAGCTTCTTGAGGCCCGCGTGTCAACGAAGTACGTTCCGAGGGCGACGCTCTCGAGTCCTGAAGCCCCGCCTCCAAAATGGGGCGGAGCTTTCTCAACCGAAATTAGTCAGAAATGTGTAGCGACTGTAGTGCATGTTGGGTAACGGTCGTGTCCGTTGGGAATGGGCCCCCGAAAAGAGCTTCTGGAGGCCCGCTTCAAGAAGCAAAAGTGAACTGCAGTCAACGAGTACGTCCGAGGAAGCTCCGCCTCCAAAATGGGGCGGAGCTTGTCGTCCAATTCGATGCATTCGCAATCGAAATCAGTCAGAAATGTGTAGCGACCGTATTGCATGTTGGGTAACGGTCCTGTCCGTTGGGAATGGGCCCCCGAAAAGAGCTTTGAGGCCCGCTTGTCGAGCGTCAACTCGTCCGCCGAGCCCTGAAGCCCCGCCTCCAAAATGGGGCGGAGCTTGTCGTCCAATACGATGCATTGTCAATCAAAATCAGTCAGAAATCTGGCCTGAGGATTACTGCGTCTGCGTAGGAACAACAAGCTCTTCTGGTAATCCCAGGAGGTTGAAGTCTACTCCTTTGTGTGCGTGAGCTCTCAGTCCACGTTGTGAAAGTGAAGACATTCAAACTTCTTCTTTAAAAAAAAGGGCTTTTCGAGGTTAAAGTCGTTAAGTTTGGTTTAATTGTTCTCGTTCCTTTGCTTCTTTCTCTTGGAAGCCGTCTGCTGTTTGTTTTCTTGGCTCGCCGTTATCGTCTCGCCGCAGTAGCGGGAGAATATAATGTTGGTTGTTTTTGTGCATTAAAGCTTCAGAGTTCAAATAAAAAGCGTAAAGCGACACAATGTGAGAGAGAGAGAGAGAGAGAGAGAGAGAGAGAGAGAGAGAGAGAGAGAGAGAGAGAGAGAGAGAGAGAGAGAGAGAGAGAGAGAGAGAGAGAGAGAGTCAGTAATTGGCTGATATGTGAGAGTGTTTGCATGGGGGGCAGCAGGGTCTCAGCAAGAATTCATTTCTTAAAAACGGCCTGAAGCCTCCAATTAACCCTTTCACCCAGACCGCCCCCTCCCCACACACACACACACACACACACACACACACACACACCAGACAGCCGGCGGCGTTCATGGGAACCCGGCGCTGCTTTCTAAAGACATGGTAAAACGGGGAAAGAAACCGACTTTTGGAGGTGAATTGCGTGTAGATTTAAATGGCGAGATTTTCAAAATAAAAGCCCTACCTGCTCGCTCAGCGTTGGGGCCGATTGATCTCCGATGACATCGACCGGCTCGCGCTCCTGAAAGAGAAGTTCAGAGGACACATCAGCCGTCTGCTGGAGAAGCTGCTGTGGATTAAAACGACATTAATACACACAAAAAAATAAGAAATCTTGTCGTTTCCCTCGGAGAGAAAAAGCCTTTTGCCGGCTGGAATAATAAGAAAACAAACCGGAGCTCTTGAATACAGCTCTTCACCAGGGGGGAATTAACTAAAAGGCATTTTAATTTGTGGTAATAAGAGCTCCAGAGCGTCTGTTTTGTTCTCTCGTAGCGATAACGTTCGTGCTCACAGGCTCCAAAACACAGAAAAGAGACTTTTTTGTGTTTTCACTCCGGGGAAGAGAGGAATCAATTTGGGGAGTAATCTGTGAAATGAGACAACCAACACACAGGAAGCTGCACAACCGACACAGAGAGGCTCACATGTCGCTGCAGATACCTTCATCTGCCCTGGAACAAGTACTTTATACACACTTGTGTGTGTATAAAGTACTTGTACTGCTGCATTAATGTGCATTGTGACTCCTTTATCTACATCAATGCTTTGAATTATGAAAAGAAAAACAGGTTTTTCTGGCTCATCCAAGAGTTTATTCATCTGAGGAAGTGAACACACAAAAGGAAACATTTCATCACATAATTACACATCAGACTAAACTAAACTTCCTCCAGAAGACGGTGAACGTATGAAACTTTGGTTGAAACAAAGCGAAAACTTAAAAATGCTATAAGATCCAAATGAAGGATTTGGCACATACACAAAAAGTATATAGGAATAAATAAACGTGACAAAAAGACTGTTCAGGCAACACAAAAGCGCTACACAAGACCTGACTCGCTTGAAACTTAATACGTCAAAATAATCTTTCTGAGAAGCTTCACGCAGAGAAAACACCAACATGTTGCTGGAAGTTGAAGTTTAAAGTGGCACAGGAACATAAAATACCCCAAGGAAAAATACAAGTACCTTGAATTTGCACTACAAAGTACAACAAGAAGTACAACACTTCAAATGTGGCGAGTTACTGTTGACCCTTCGTCTGCTGCAGGAACGCAAGAGAACGTCTTTCACTTCACATCGAAACGAGCGGCAAAGCAGTTAGTGAGGCGAGACTGAGCGAGAGTGTGTGTGTGTGTGTGTGTGTGTGTGTGTGTGTGTGTGTGTGTGTGTGTGTGTGTGTGTGTGTGTGTGTGGGGTGAAGTTAGCTTGGCAGCACTTCTGACGGCGCCGAGGCCCTCGGTGCTCTCCAGCAGAATGAAGCAGTCTGTCTGCGTCTATCTCAAACAACCAGATGCTTCTGGATCGCAGAGCCCGACTCGCTCGCGCGTGTGTGTGTGTGTCTGTGTGTGTGTGTGTGTTCTACACGCGAGTGTGCGTCCATATGTTGGAGCGTCTAACATCCAGTATGTAAACATCCAGATGGCGGAGCGTCAGTCGGCACAATGGTTCCTTCCATCACCAGGAAGTAGCTGGAGAAGCGTAAAGAAACACCATGAATATTCATCACGTGGCTTTTGGAAGCGACCGCTCGACAATTACGACGCACTTGTGATACACAACAACACAAAATAATGATAATTAAAGGGTTTGTATCAATAAAACCACAAATAAGGCTGAAGATTGGAAGGATAAACACGGTGGTTTGAGTCCCACAAAGGGATTAAATACACGGTTACGGCTCCTAAAAACACAGATTCATTCACTTCAGATTAGATTCTTTAGTTATGAGTAAAAGTACTTAAACAAGTTAAAAGAACTTCCTTGAAAATGTAAAAAATAAACAGGAATTTGTGATGTAATGCATCTAATGTCTTGAAATGTCCTTTGTATGGAAGTGCATTACCGTCACAAAAAAGAGGCTTAATTATGACAACGAAACATTATTGACAACAAAACAAAGTGCCAAAAAAAAGTTGAGAAAAACAAAGTTGACAAAAAAAAGTGACTAAAAAGAGTACGACAAAAAAACGTCATTACAAAAAAAGTCATGACTTTTTTGTCGACTTTTTTTGTTTGTGTCATAATTATGTTTTTGTGCTTTTTTGTCGACTTTTTTGTCATACTTTTTTTTGTCCATTTTTTTGTCATACTTTGTGTGCGTGTCAAACTTTTTTTTGTCATGATCTTTTTTGTGATACGTTGTTGTTGTGGTGGAAATGGGCTTCCATACATTTGTGACGTTAGATTATTATGAATAATTTTAGATTCGACGTGTATATCTTTAAAAAAAAAGAAGCTTTTTTTATATCTACAAAAGTGCAGAAACTTTTAAAAACTCAATTTCTGCTCGTTTTTCAAAATAAAATTCCGACTTCACAGGAAACAACTCAGTTTTGTGTTGAAACTTCTCGGCTAGTTTTAGGAAATAAAAACGCTGTCGAGCTCATTTTCTGTAACCGTGTAGCAGTAAAGAAACGATGCAACTAGCACGTTAGCTAGCTAGCCAGCTAGTATGCTCGTTAGCGTGCTAATTCCAGCACGTTTTACTGCAGCACCGGTTATAGTCAAGGTGGTGAACAGCAGCAAAGTTGTCACTCATCCGGCGACAGCAATGCGTCGTGTCATTTTAAATGATTAACTAATGATTAGTTCCATTGAGGGTTAAATCTGCTGAACATTTTCTCCTTTAAATCGATCGTTTGCTTTGTAAAAATAGTGAAAGTTTGCGTCAAAACGACGGAGAAACGTTCGCAAAGTTAGTTTTTCGAGGAGAATAATCAGGATTCACAGATTTCGATGAGTTGCACTTCATTTTACTCACGTCATTGTGTACTCTTCTCCCCGCTCAACCTCCTCTGACCTTCAGTCTTCCACAAGATTCAACAAACTGAATCAGTAAAATACTTTAAAAACGCACAAATCGTGCGACTGCAAAGTGACTTCACACACATTACTCATACGAGTCATGGAAGGTTTTTTTGGGGAGTCGCATTTTTATAAAGAATGAAGCAGACGGAGGACGGACGCTCAGCAGGTCCAGATTGGAGGCGGGAACGCCCTCTGCTCTCCGTGTGACCTCTACGCCAGGAACCAACTACACACACACACACACACACACACACACACACACACACACACACCATGAGTCATGTGTCATGTGCCAAGAGAGCCGGTGCAGCAGCAGCAGAGACAAAGAGCCACAGCTTCACTGTGTGCATTTAAATGCAGAAGCTGCAGCACACAACGCCTCATTTACATATTTAAACACAACATTTCATACAACTTGCAACACAATAAATCCTGGTAATGTGAGTGATGAAGTGGTGAAGTTTCATGGTGTCATCTATTCACCTGTAGAGTCTTCACAGTGTGGAATGTTGCACCTGTGCAAAAGGTGGCTCTTTACGCTAATGAGCGCCGTTGCATTTTGAAGCATAAGCGACGATTAATATTTTATGTTTTTCCAGATTTTGGACCGTGCAGGTGAACATCTAAAGGGGAA
>NW_027175932.1:1227707-1257707 GCF_023055335.1 Clinocottus analis
CAGATTGAGCGTCGCCGCTTTCGGGTTCGTCAGTTTGCTCACTGCCGTGGACGCGAACACATCACCAACCGTACGTTGGTTTCATCCGGCTGGATCCTCACACCTTCCGGTTGTATAGAAGTCTATGCTTCATGTGTTAAAGCTGCATTCTCTCTCCTGACCACCAGGGGGAGACTCCTCTGGTTGTATAGAAGTCTATGCTTCATGTGTTAAAGCTGCATTCTCTCTCCTGACCACCAGGGGGCGACTCCTCTGGTTGTATAGAAGTCTATGCTTCATGTGTTAAAGCTGCATTCTCTCTCCTGACCACCAGGGGGCGACTCCTCTGGTTGTATAGAAGTCTATGCTTCATGTGTTAAAGCTGCATTCTCTCTCCTGACCACCAGGGGGCGACTCCTCTGGTTGTATAGAAGTCTATGCTTCATGTGTTAAAGCTGCATTCTCTCTCCTGACCACCAGGGGGCGACTCCTCTGGTTGTATAGAAGTCTATGCTTCATGTGTTAAAGCTTGATGCAGGAAGCAGACAATATCATGACGTTACATAAATATACAACATTTATTATTAATATCCAGCTTGTCGTCGTACTCGAGATTGTTTAAAACATCACAACAGATCCAAAAATACTGTATTTTCACAGCTGAACTGCTTCCTGTATCGGTGGCTTTATCAGACATGGTTTCCTGTTTGCTCTTTATCAGGCGTGCATGTGTCTACACACACACACACACACACACACACACACACACACACACTAGAGAAATAACCTGCGTTCATGTGTGTTATAAAAGGACAGATAATTAGGTAACATCTCTGCAGCGCTCTGTGTTGACACAGCAAATCCAGTTTAATGAACTGGTTTTATGGGAATGTTGTATGAAGAGAGAAAGAAAAGCAGGAAGCTTTGTACGGGAGGAGGAACGCAACAATAAAACACGGCACGCAAACGGTTACACAACGGAAAACTGACGAGAAAAGTTGCGTGTCAAACCAAACACATGAAGCTGTGAAGTAAACGTTCCTCCATGTTCCTTCATGCCAACGCTCACAAGTACGAAGAAACAAAAGCTGAATAATAAATCACAAAACTTTAACCTTTAACTCGTCATGATCTCTCCGTGATGCGTCTTCGTCACTGTCTGCCCGACAACAACAACAGGAAGCGGACGTGTTGTAGAGGTGAAAATGCAAATGGAGGGAAAGACTTAATCCTGGTTTATGGGTTAAAGAAGATAACATCCATCTCAGTCACAGCTGAAAGCAGATTATCTCTTGAAGGAAGATATTCTAAAAGTAGAATAAAGTAAAGTAAAGTAGAGTAAAGGTGATTGTTGCTCGCTTACCTGTTCAGTGCTGAGGCCTGATGACCTCTGATGACATGAACGTCTCTTCTCTCCTGCACAAAACAAACGTTACACTCGTTATTCAGCAGTTTGGTTTCATTTGGATTTTATGCAACTAAAGAAATTCATCAGACTCTAAATTAGAGTTTTGTGTGTTAAAGCTGCATTCTCTCTCCTGACCACCAGGGGGCGACTCCTCTGGTTGTATAGAAGTCTATGCTTCATGTGTTAAAGCTGCATTCTCTCTCCTGACCACCAGGGGGCGACTCCTCTGGTTGTATAGAAGTCTATGCTTCATGTGTTAAAGCTGCATTCTCTCTCCTGACCACCAGCGGGCGACTCCTCTGGTTGTATAGAAGTCTATGCTTCATGTGTTAAAGCTGCATTCTCTCTCCTGACCACCAGGGGGCGACTCCTCTGGTTGTGTAGAAGCCTTTGAGAAAATTATTCTCCTTCTCTCTTAATTTCCTCTTCACAGTAATTTACCGTCAGTAATTTACCCCAAATCTTCATCTTTAAAACTGCACAAAGAACATTTTCTTCGGGACAAACATGACTCTTCTGTTCACGTTCAGGGCTGAGGAATATTATTTAAACCACACTGCTGCCGGGTGAAATCCTCAGTACATTAGTATTTAATCTGAGAATCCTCCCGTGGGGTTTTAGGAAGTGTTTCATCATTCTGAGAAGTCAATTAGAGTTAAAACATGGAACAGAAAAGAAATATGAAGCCATGAGCTACTAACAGCCATTTAAAAAAAGAGGGGAAGGTTAATTTAAACAGAGAAACCGCTCGAAACTGAGATGAGTGGAAGTGAACTTCAGAGATGACGACGTGCCCACACACACACACACACACACACACACACACACACACACACACACACACACACACACACACACACAATTACACTTAATGGAGAAAACCCGAAGCTTTTAACTTTTTTTCAATGACTCAGCCTGATCACACCTTAGTGGTCCGTGTAATCTGGACCAAACTAATCAACCACCGAGAATCAGCCGATACGACACTTAACTCCCCAGTCAAGCCACTCCTCTGGTTGTATAGAAGCCTATGCTTCATGTGTTGAAGCTGCATTCTCTCTCCTGACCACCAGGGGGCGACTCCTCTGGTTGTATAGAAGCCTATGCTTCATGTGTTGAAGCTGCATTCTCTCTCCTGACCACCAGGGGGCGACTCCTCTGGTTGTATAGAAGCCTATGCTTCATGTGTTGAAGCTGCATTCTCTCTCCTGACCACCAGGGGGCGACTCCTCTGGTTGTATAGAAGCCTATGCTTCATGTGTTGAAGCTGCATTCTCTCTCCTGACCACCAGGGGGCGACTCCTCTGGTTGTATAGAAGTCTATGCTTCATGTGTTGAAGCTGCATTCTCTCTCCTGACCACCAGGGGGCGACTCCTCTGGTTGTATAGAAGTCTATGCTTCGTGTTAAAGCTGCATTCTCTCTCCTGACCACCAGGGGGCGACTCCTCTGGTTGTATAGAAGTCTATGCTTCATGTGTTAAAGCTGCATTCTCTCTCCTGACCACCAGGGGGCGACTCCTCTGGTTGTATAGAAGTCTATGCTTCATGTGTTAAAGCTGCATTCTCTCTCCTGACCACCAGGGGTGACTCCTCTGGTTGTATACTCCAGGTATTATTTCGACTACATTGCTTTCCTTCCTTCCTTCCTTCCTTCCTTCCTTCCTCCCTTCCTTCTTCCCTTCCTTCTTCCCTTCCTTCTTCCCTTCCTTCTTCCCTTCCTTCTTCCCTTCCTTCTTCCCTTCCTCCCTCCTCCCTTCCTTCTCTTTGGGGGTTTTCACACTGACGTTTCAGTAAAATCAAAGTGTGATGTGATGGATCACAGACAGCTGCCGACTCGTCTCGTCCCGTCGGTTCCTTTAACGGTTTATCTCCTCATTAACTCCACAACGTTCTCATGCGCTCCTTCCTCCATCGTTGGGTTCCTCCAGCAGCTCCTCTCTGTACTTTCACACCAGTTACCTTTCCAGAACAGTGTGTTCCTCTTTATCATTCAAAGAGAAAAGGGGGGGGGGGGGGGGTCAGTCCTGAAGCGTCTCAACACGTCCCGTCTTTAATTAACTGGACATTATGAATCCATCCAACCATCTGCCTCCTGAATCCATCCAGCGGTGAACGCAACCTTCTGCACAGCGGCACAGAGCGTCCTTTGGATTTAATAAACTCCATGTTTCTATATCGCATCAGAGCATCACTTGTTATGAAAGTTCGTCTTTCATGCATTCACCCCAAAAAAGACCGAGAGGCACGTTTGAGTTTTTCATGTGAGAAATAAATCCGGACGATTTAGTCGCTGACAGTAATTTCTCCCCTTTATTAAATACTCTTCATAACCGGATGACAGGGCGATTACGTCTCTGAGATATTCACGTCATGATTTCATGCAACTGGAGCGTAAACTTTCTCCTTTTGAGTCGTCGCAGGGTCGGGGAAGAGCGCGAGGTGTTCGCACACTGATTTCAAAAGAGATTTATTTATTTTTTTAATCTTTTGCTTCCTTTTAACCCGACGGAGGGAGGGAAACGAGGGCCGATGTGCTGAAAGCTTCACAAAAGTGTGAAGTGTGTCTCCAAAAAAAAGAGAAAAACATCGTCTAAATTTACTATTTTCAAATGTAAAAAAATGACGAAACATCTGAGGAAATAAAACCATAAAAGAGCAACAAAATAACGCTTCAAGTGACATCACTTTTGGGGGTGTGGCCAGTGCACTATGACATCACTTTTGGAGGTGTGGCCAGTGTACTATGACATCACAGTTGGGTGTGTGGCATGTGTACTATGACATCACCGTAGGGGTGTTGCTAGTGCACTATGACATCACTGTAGGGGTGTTGCTAGTGCACTATGACATCACTGTAGGGGGTGTTGCTAGTGCACTATGACATCACTGTAGGGGTGTTGCTAGTGCACTATGACATCACCGTTTGGGTGTGTGGCATGTGTACTATACATCACTTTTGGAGGTGTGGCCAGTGGACTATGACATAACTTTATGGGTGTGGCCTGTGCATTATGACATCACCATTTGCAGGTGTGGCCAGTGCACTATGACATCATAGTTGGGTGTGTGGCATGTGTACTATGACATCACTGTAGGGGGTGTTGCTAGTGCACTATGACATCACCGTTTGGGGGTGTGGTCAAAGCGTTGAGCGCTTCATCCCAGAAGAGCTCGGTGTTGCGTTACTCTGCTCCACGCTGGAGTTCAGAAAAGCCCCGGTGGTTGGAAATCCAATAAAAGAAGGAGTTAACGCTCCGCATTCTTGGAATTCCCCCTCCCCTCGATAATATCGACGCGAGTATCGAATGTCGACGATGCTGAGAAGAGAAGTACCAGAGCGTTAAAGTCAAACGAGAAGTAAACATGTAGAGCTGCAAGAACACCGGAGAAGAAACACTACACCTCGGGAGGAGGAGGACTTAAAAAATGAAGGGAAAAAAGATTTAGGTTCAACAAACTGAAACCTGAATATACTGTATATACACGCACACACACACACACACACACACACACACACACACACACACTCTGCTGGATGACAGACGGAGAGCGAGCGTTGAAAGCTGTGATGTGATTTGCAGGTTGATGTGTTTTTGTCGGCAGAGTATTTCATGGTAGTTTATTACACATTGAGTCCTTTACACACTCTCTCTCACACACACACACACACACACACACACAGAGGAGGGGAGTCTTGTAAATCAGTTTTTTCTGGCTGCTTCTTATCTGAGAAATGCCAGCAATGAGAGCACGGCGGCGCAGCGCTGAGCCTCCTTCTCCTCTTTTTAATGACTCTCGTGAAGCCGCCGCCTCGCTGCGCAGTCGGAGGCGGCGAGCGGCTGCCAGGTCGAGGTAAGAGACGCATCCCAGAGTGCAATTAATGATGAAACGTTGTGAAACAACACCGGGTGCTCAGCCGGTGCGTGAACGAGGACGACACTGTTACGCAACATTCTGTGTCGCCGGTAAACTTGTTAGACTGGTTATCTGTTGACGGATCTGAGCCCGGCTGTGAAGGAAAGTGACGTAGAGACACTGGTGGAGACCTGTCAATCACCTAGTAGCCCCGCCCCTAAAGCGTCCCTTTATGGCCTGTAACAGACCATGATGTACTAAATGAACATCGTGCTGTATAGAAGAAGACTTGAGACTAGAGATTGAGACATAAACTCATGTTTACAATGTTTACTGAGGGAATACGTCAAGAGAGAAGTAGAGTCACTTATATAGACTTCTATACAACCAGAGGAGTCGCCCCCTGGTGGTCAGGAGAGAGAATGCAGCATATACTTCTATACAACCAGAGGAGTCGCCCCCTAGTGGTCAGGAGAGAGAATGCAGCTTTAACACATGAAGCATAGACTTCTATACAACCAGAGGAGTCGCCCCCTGGTGGTCAGGAGAGAGAATGCAGCTTTAACACATGAAGCATAGACTTCTATACAACCAGAGGAGTCGCCCCCTGGTGGTCAGGAGAGAGAATGCAGCTTTAACACATGAAGCACAGACTTCTATACAACCAGAGGAGTCGCCCCCTGGTGGTTCTAGTGCAATATTTTGACCAGCCTGATAAGTTGCCTTCCACCCATATTTAACTCTTTTGTTCCTGAGGTCTGGCGAGGCGCTCCATGAATATCCGGGTGTCAGACGTCCTTTCTCAGGAAGCTGTGATGGGATGATGGACGGTTTCTTTTTGCTCTCAAATGTCAGCATTAAAGTCTTTTGGCACAAACTCGGATGAATATCTTTCTCTTGGAGCCGTCGTCGCTCCGACATTTTTCAACTGCAAAATCACGGCAGCCGTTTTGGAAACTGTCACATTTCTCCACCAGAGAGAACAAACTCGAGGCAAGAAAAACAGTTTGTTCTGTCTAGAAGTGAAGTAAGGTACCGGAGCAGAGCAGCATGTGTTTATTTGGGCAGACATGGAGGACGACAGAACCACGAAGCAGAACCACGGAGCAGAACCACGAAGCAGAACCACGAAGCAGAACCACGGACCCGAGAGGAGAAGGAACTCTGGCTGCAGGAGAAGTTAAGTCTTTTTCTCTTTTAGGACATTTTAAAATACTCATTTGCATTGAGAAAGGTTGTAAAATACTTAGTTGGTTTCAGGAAAAGATCGTGAAATAGTTCCCTTTAGGTTTAGGGAAAGATCGTAAAATATTTCGTTAGGTTGACTAAAAGATCGTTAAATTCTTCGTTAGGTTTAGAAAAAGATCGGACTTTGGATTAAAATAACCACGGAGGATCCATCGCTGAATTACTAAATTGGGACCAAAAAAAGGCCAAAAACTCTAGAAACTAAAGTTGGCTGCAGACCTCGTCGCGGCGTCCACGGAGACTCTCAGACTCCTGCAGCATAATCCACCTCTCTGCTGCTAATCCCTTTGTTCCCAACACTCCACAGCGAGGTGAAACCCTCCGTGCTTCTCATGCACCGAGCGGCTTTCTATTCTTTCCTCAAAAGAATTAAAGTTTCCCCTAAAACAGAAACTAGAAATCAAAAAGCAACGAGCCGTTCCCCAAAGGGATCCAAGCTTATCTTAAGACACATTAAGCAGAAATGTAAGACAAACAGAAAATACACTGAGGTTGTAATCAAAGTGTTTTCAATTGGAGATTAATTAACAAAACTGGAAACTTCTTCTTCTTCGAGCCAAATGTTGAGTTTTAGAATTAAAAGCTTTTTTTTTTTCCATCTTAAACCTTCGTCCTCCATCGACTATCTGCTCTCTTGTTTTTCTCTCTGAAAATCTCTCCTTCACAGCCTCAGTGTTACAGCTCAGACTCTGTGGTTAATCCACTGTGGCATGGTACAGGCTTCACACACACACACACACACACGCACACACACACACACACACACACACACACACACAGTCACACAGGTCTGTGCCTGCAGTGGAAGCCTTGCAGACATGGGATTTCCTTTCACATCCAATTTAGACCAAAGAAACTTGGTGAGAAGAGCGTGGAAAAGATAAGCTGCACACACGCAAACACACACACACACACGCACACATCTGTGCAAATATCATAGAAACATCACACACAAACATCAATAGCCCAAACACAATGTTAACGTGATATAACATGCAGCTTAAACCTCCCAAAGAGACATCCACTGCACACAACAGAGAACGACCACCCTTCGGCCTCAAACACACACGCTCACACACCAACACACACACACACACACACACACACACAGACACACATTCCTTTGTAGGAGCATGCAGACAGAAATGTGTTGGGACGTAATTACAATGTGGAGTCTGAACAGCATCCGATTAAGATCCAGAGGTTTTATGGGGCCTTTGAAGAGCTCTGAGAGCAGCAGCTCATCCTGGTTCAGCAAAACCAGACCGCAACACACACACACACACACACACACACACACACACACACACCAGCTTGAAGCCGAATGCCTACTTTCTGCTTCACCATGTTCTCTGGTGCCAGAGTGCAGAGCAGTGATTTCATTACTCGTGCTGATCTGCAGCAGCTGTCCCGTCACGTTTAAATGACATTCGCCATAATCCCGCCCTCCAACTTTTTTCTTTCTCGCTTTCCGGCTATCTGACGCCGGATTTAAAACGCAGGTTTGTGCGATGTGTAACTCCAGAAAAAGGTCCAGCAGCACCTCTCAGTTTCAGCTCAGTTTCAGCTCTTTTGTGCTTAACGCTGTCGATGTGTCATCATCATATCAGAACCGTTTCAATGTCATT
Organism: Clinocottus analis; assembly: GCF_023055335.1. Lineage (NCBI taxonomy): Eukaryota > Metazoa > Chordata > Actinopteri > Perciformes > Cottidae > Clinocottus > Clinocottus analis. Next base: position 1,235,827 of record NW_027175932.1, read on the forward strand.
GACGCTTCATATTTGTAACCTTATTTTTTAACTATGTTCACCTTGTATTGCTATGCTATTTTGCACGAGTGTGAGTGTTACTTTTTTGTAATACTTATTACTATATATATACACACACAAATATATATCTACAAAATGCAGTGTGTTCATTTTCCGTGGCGTTAGCCTCGAGAACCGCCCAGACATGAACATGTTTGAAGACAAAAGTCTCTCAAAACAACAAGTAACGAGGAACAAAGGCCCGTAAACGTGGCAGTAACGTTGTTTGTTTGTTGACTGATCTTTCAGAGTCGAGGGTGGAGAGCACAGGGGAGTATGAAGGGGAAGACAAATGACATGCAACACTATAGCAGGATGCTATCAGGACCCAGGATACTGGGACCGCATGGACCGAGCCGGAGGCCACCGGCGTCATTACATCAATGGCCGCTCTGTTGCGACGCTGAGGAAACCAGAGCTTTATAAGAAAACTAAAAGCTGCACTGGCCAATGTTTTTATCCAAACAGTGGATCGATTGTGCAGCGTGAAAGGAGTCGCTCTGTTCAGAGCGTCAACAGCTCTCCTCCTCTTCCTCAGGGAGCTCCAGCGTCTTTCAGCTCCTTGTTTCAGCTACAACAAAGACGCTCCGCTAACAGACCCGTTAAGCTAGCATTACCACACGGTGGCAGCCGGAGGCAAAACCACGGAAACATGAATCACCTCAGAGTCATAAGTTAAACATAGAAAACGCCACGTTGGTGTGTTGTTGGGCTCCAATTTTATAACGAACCTGGAGATAACAAACTGATTTAAAGGCGCTAGCGAGCTACAATGATGATGAAGCATTTCCAAAAATGGAGATAAAATGTTGCTAAAAGGCTAAACTATTAAAGAAATGGAGACAAAATGTTGCTAATCGATTCAACTATTGAAGAAATAGAGATACAATGTTGCTAAAAGGCAACATATTGAAGAAAATTAGACAAAATGTTGCTAATAAGCTCATATGTTGAAGAAATAGAGACAAGATGTTGCCAATAGGCTCAACTATTGAAGAAAAGGAGATAAGATACTGCTCATAGGTTTTATATCGTCGGTAAACTACGTCACTTCAGAATCTGATGGACATTTTTCACCGTTCACTGACTCCATTAGCAGCTATAGTTTGAATACATTGAAGAAGAAAAGGTTCATTAGTGTAATTTACTCTTTTTGGACAAATCCATTGTCTGCTTGAATTGCTTTGTGGCCCAACACAGTTCTGCTTCACATCTCCACACAGGGAGAAGCCACATGGACGCAGTGGCTGAGCTCAACATTACTACTGCTGGTTTGTGTTGGACAGTGTGCTCAGACAGACACACACACGGTGTTTGTGCATTTGGACGTCCAGCGATGGACTTCTTTGACTCGTGAGCAGCGCAGGAAGATCACTGGTGCCGCGTTAAGAGAACATAACGCGCCCTCACGACCTTCACCGGCGTATCACGAGGTCTCATGTTCTCATGAAGAGCCAACGCGCAGGAAGCAAATGTAATTACCCGAGTCCAGAACTTTCCACAAGGTGCTATTGATTTTCTATGACGCTGAAAACGCCTAACAAGTTTATGCTTGGAGGGGTTATTAACACTCCTGTGGTTCTCTGTGGGGAAATCTGCCTCAAACCAGTTCAAAGGGGGAAAGAATGTTGTATTTGTGCCACAGTAGAACCGCCAAATACTTTAGTTTGTACTTGTTTTTGTCTGCTTTCGGTAATGCTCGTCTGGCACTTGTGAGTTAAATTGCTGTTGTATAGTTCATACTTCTATGTGTGTTCTCTTTATACTACATGTATTTGTACTCATCTTGATGCTGCAACACTCGCATGTCCACACTGGGGATCAATAAAGATGTCGCTAACCTTAATAAAAAACTCAAAGACACACACACACCCTCATGGTGTTTACGCTGCCAAAATAAAGCCAGAATCCCTACAAATACACATAAAACATCAACGTGTGCGACTGTAAATGTCATTGACAGACGTTTTTCTTCGGCATTCGAACCGGAAATGAGAAACGTATAAATAGAGGCTTTCTGCCGAGTCTGCAGCGAGTCTGCAGCGAGTCACACGAGTCGTCTCGTCAGGAGAAACTCCAACGCACGGGCAGATTTGTTTATTACAAAGCACTTTTTTTTTTGTGCAAACTCAATGACAAACACAGAAAAACCGTCACCTTGAGTGTGTCTGGCATTAAAAGGAACATTCAAAGGACTCATTGACTCATGAAAGAAGACCCAGTCCGTCAGAAAGAAGGTTTGAAATTGGAGAAATCCCCTTTATCGAGACACAAGTCTCGATAACAAACTCCTGGCATGTCGCGCTGTGGATTCATCTCACAGGAAAGCCAGTTTACAAAGCGCGGCTCTAAACACCACAGCATCCATCAGCAGTCCTCTGTGGCCACGAGGAGACATTGACTATTCAGTGGAGCTTCACCCAGCGGTGAACTTGAAGAAAGTAGAAAAAGAAAGGTCATCCGAGTTCCAGCTTTTCAACCCTGTGAAGCAAATCCCAAAAAAATAAATCAAATCCAGCTTTTAAATCCGATCCAATCATTTAAATTTGACAAGACATATTTTATTTATTTACTCCGACATCCTTTCAGATGTTGGAATTTAACGCCGTCTCTCAACATTTCATCTTTCTGACATTAATGCGCTTTGTGTTCCCACTTTAATGAGTTCTTGAAGGTTATCGGCGGGTTCACACGGCTCTCTGATGTCAGTAAACACAGTTTGATGCAACGACGAGACAAATCAGGGACGCAGAGGACGATTCCTGCACTTTAGACCCGCGGCTGCACGGTGGCCAGTCCACACCGGAGTCTCACCTTTTATGAAACGATATTTCACATCTCTTTATGTGGTCTGGCAATGAAAGAAACAGAGATTCACAGCGTCCTGGGATTACAACACCGTGCCGCTCTGCCACTAAATTGTAAATGAAAGCTGAATGTGGCAATTGTGTGCAGCATTAGTTGTGGACATATTTCACTCCGGACCTGCTGTTGCCCACTCTAAAGCTAAACATGTCCATCTCTAAAGCTAAAGCTAGCAATGACCATCTCTAAAGCTAAACATGTCCATCTCTAAAGCTAAACATGTCCATCTCTAAAGCTAAAGCTAAAGATGTCCATCTCTAAAGCTGAAGCTAGCAATGACCATCTCTAAAGCTAAAGATGTTCATCTCTAAAGCTAAAGCTAAAGATGTTCATCTCTAAAGCTAAAGATGTTCATCTCTAAAAGCTAAACATGTCCATCTCTAAAGCTAAAGATGTTCATCTCTAAAGCTAAAGATGTTCATCTCTAAAGCTAAAGATGTTCATCTCTAAAGCTAAAGATGTCCATCTCTAAAGCTAAAGATGTTCATCTCTAAAAGCTAAACATGTCCATCTCTAAAGCTAAAGATGTTCATCTCTAAAGCTAAAGATGTCCGTCTCTAAAAGCTAAAGATGTCCGTCTCTAAAAGCTAAAGATGTCCGTCTCTAAAAGCTAAAGATGTCCGTCTCTAAAAGCTAAAGATGTCCGTCTCTAAAAGCTAAAGATGTCCATCTCTAAAGCTAAACATGTCCATCTCTAAAGCTAAACATGTTCATCTCTAAAGCTAAAGCTAGGTATGACCATCTCTAAAGCTAAAGATGTCCATGTCTAAAGCTAAAGATGTCCATCTCTAAAGCTAAAGATAGCCACATCTAAAGCTAAAGATAGCCACATCTAAAGCTAAAGATAGCCACATCTAAAGCTAAAGATAGCCACATCTAAAGCTAAAGATAGCCACATCTAAAGTTAAAGATAGCCACATCTAAAGCTAAAGATAGCCACATCTAAAGTTAAAGATAGCCACATCTAAAGTTAAAGATGTCCATCTCTAAAGCTAAAGATAGCTAAAGCTAGAGATGTCCATCTCTAACGCTAACATATGCTTAAATCAGATTAATAAACAGACTACGGTTCCTCTCTGGAAGTTTGTTTTCGCTGTCTTGCTGCATCTCTATGTTTGACATAATATTATTTTTTAATCTTCAGGCCATGAAACCGAACAATAAACAAACTTTTCTCTCCATTATTAAGCTTCCAAGGCTCATTATAAAAGTATGATTATCATGGAGCGCTGCAGCCAACAGAGGACACGGACCTCTTCCCCTCTCTGGACGCACGATGAATACATTCTGTAAAAGTCTTGGTGCAGCCTTTAAAGAAAAGAGACCAAAAGACTTCCAAATCAATAAGAAGCCCAGTTTGATTAGTTTCCACAGAGCAGAACAGGAGTAACCCGCTCCAGATCAATGGCGAACTCCTGGAAGAGCTTCTTTTCTTTGATGATAAAGAAAGCAAATCAACATGCCACTGAACATTCCTCCCCTGTGTTCGCCACTGGCAAACCGTTGCATGCCGATGTTGAAAGCAAAAGACTTTCATTTTTTTCCCTCCTCGCGTTGCCGACATAAAAATTAACCCGAGTCGCATCCCGAGGGGGAGAAACCAGGACGTCGACGTACAAAGACGACTCTCTTTGAACACATGAAAGCAGAAATGTTGAAGTAGTAATAAGAAGCGTGTCGGTGAAACAGACCAACGCCGACGCCGCTCATCAGTTCCTTTTTAAAAAGCATCCGATTCTGCCGTTTGCGCTGTTGTGTCTCATCAGGGCCACCGAGAAGCAAATGCTGTAATCCCTCGGACAGAAAAGCCGATAACGTCTGAGCAAGAAGGCTGGAATGAGTCAGCAGAGGTGAGGAGCTACAAGATGGAGAAATAAAGAAATATACTGTGTTGTGTGGTGTGTTCGTTGTTCACCTTAAGGCACAAATCCTCAGAGGAGGAAGTAAATACAGCAAGTAGACCTGCACCAGTACTGCAAATACCAACTGCAACTATAAAAATACCCAAATACAATTAAATATAGCAAAAAAATAAATAAAAGGTTACCTACACAATTAAAATATGCAAAGCCAAATGACTAATGGTGGTGGTTGTCCCCGCTGTAGCCAGCTAGAACTGCTGCTAGCTCCCCGCTGTAACAAGCTAGCACTGCTGCTAGCTCCCCGCTGTAGCCAGCTAGCACTGTTGCTAGCTCCCGCTGTAGCCAGCTAGCACTGCTGCTAGCTCCCGCTGTAGCCAGCTAGCACTGCTGCTAGCTCCCGCTGTAGCCAGCTAGCACTGCTGCTAGCTCCCCACTGTAACAAGCTAGTGCTGCTGCTAGCTCCCCGGTGTAACAAGATAGCACTGCTGCTAGCTCCCGCTGTAACAAGCTAATGCTGCTGCTGCTGCTAACTCTCCGCTATAGCCAGCTAGCGCTGCTGCTAGCTCTCCAACAACCACCAAAAGGTAGCAGCGGCTAATAACCCGTCTTTTAAGGTAGTTATAATTAAACATTTTCCACTATTGCTACCGTTATTATTCGCTAGCTTTTGAACGCTATTGCTGCAACTTCTACTATGATTATTTTGGAATCTTCCGCGCATGATGAAAGAGCAAGTTCAAAAACCTTTAAATAAGATTATAATACAACATCAGGGTTTAATTCTAACTTGGGTGTTGTCATTGTAGTTTTGGCACTCAGTCTTACTCGTTATATAAGACTTTGTACTCAAAGTAAAGCTGAAATCTGACAGGATGAAAGATTAAACTGGAAAAAAAAGGTCACCGTTGAAACTTTTCCCAGCCAAATAAATCTGATTAACCGGTTAATTTTTCAGATTTTAGTGACTTTTCCACGTCGCCAGATCTCAGAAATGAAAAACAAAGACACGGTGGGAGGAAAGGCGGCCGCGGTCCTCGTCAGCGGTGAAGCGTCTGTTCTTCATTAAGCGCCGCTGCGTCATTCCAGAGCCACGCAGTATTCCTCTGAGCCCACCGGGGCTTTCCCCTTCCACGTGCACGGACTCGCTTCAAAAAAAAAGAGCGGACGCCACAAACCCAAGAAGAAGAAACGAGGCTGGGAAACGAGCGGGAAGTCTGCAGCTCGCACCGCGACGTCAGCCTCCCACGATGCACTTCACATGCACGCGACCGTCAGTAAACACGCGAATGTTGACACAACAGCTTAAACTCTGGGTTCTGCTTTATTATTCTGATTCATAATCCGTCAGCAGAATCATGTTTCCATTATAAAATGACATTGCGGTTCGACTTTGCGTTCTTTAGATTGACTTAACTTTTCCGATTGCAGCGAATAAATAATCAGCTATTTATTTTTCTCGCTGCCAAACAAATCCCATAAAAAAAAGCCCATCGGTTCCAACTGAAGACTGAATCCTTAAAAAGTTCATAAAGTGTGAATAGTGCATGTGTTGAGGGACTATTTTCAGCAGCGGATTAACACTCATTTTTGCTGCTCTATGGGAAATGTGTGGCCGCAGGACGGTGAACGTGGGATTGAATCAAAATAATCACATAAAAAATAATCATTGATGTGTTTTTTGGCAACAATGTAGCTTCGTGACAGATGAATAAATACGTAGATATAAAAAGGTGTCTTTTACGACAGGAACTAATCATTTTAGACGGTATTTCATCCGGAAACAGGAGAGAAGTTTGCTTTTCTTTGTTACGTAATCATTCTGTTTGAAGCGTGTCATTTTATATCCTCTTGGCTCAACAAAAAACAACAAAAACAACCCACTGAGACATCACTAAGTGCGGTAATGAGCTCACTATCAAAGCGCCTGCTGTAAACGCACCAACACAACATCGGTGATGCTCCGTCGGACAAAAGGAAACCGCAGAAAACCGTCAACAGCGCCTGACCTCCGGGTCTGTGACTCATGTTCTACAAGAGGACTCTTGTACGAGCTTCATCCGCGAGACAAAGCTGCCGCAGTGGAGCCGGAGACGATCGCCCGAGGGTCGCGACCTTTAAACGCCCGACAACAAACTGACCCACTGTCGAGGACGAGGGTCAAAAGGTTAACGTCGTCTGGAGGAAAAGGAAGTAGGAAAGTGTCGGCGCCTGAAAGATGGTGAAGTGCGTTTGTTCTGTTGAACAGCCGGTGAAGAAGATTTTACGGCTCATGTTCTACAATATTTAGAGACGCTTCACACGCAAAGAAGCTGAATTATTACGACCAAGAAGTTTAATCCCTGTTGAAGGGAGTCGAGTAATCGATTGGCAGAGCAACAGGAAATTTATTTAATAATTTGGGTTTCCAGCTCCCTAAACGCGACCCCGTGCTGCTTTTATTGGTTCTACATCCTTTTAAATTAAAACACATTTGGGTTTTGGGACAGTTAATGCTTGAGGGCGGGGCTTACCGTGATTGACAGGTCGTCCTTGGCGTTTCAAATACGCTTCTCACTACTTCTGTTCATCTGCTGCAAAAATTTAAAACCCAACATGGCCGACGGCCGCGATCCAAGATGGCGACGGGCGAAATCGACGAAACTCGACTCCCTCAAAAATAATCGGTCCACAAACCGACAGATGACGTCATGACGACTACGCCCGCTTTACAGACGGCGATATCCAGTCGATCGCCTGCATGCATCCACTCGTTCTTCAGTTTTAAATGTGATTTACGAGACCTTACAGCCCATTAAAGCCCTGCAGATATTCATATAAATGCATTTATACACACACACTAGTACAGTGAGTACAGTAAAGATGACCCTTACACTTCCATGCAGGAGAAAACCGTTTAAAAAGCTAAAAGAGATCATTAATTTAAAAGAATTGAGCTTTTTTTCTTCTTCTTTGTGCTCCAATGTGGGCGGGGGACTCATTTGTTTTCATGAAACTATAAAATCTTGGTACAAGTACACACCGGAGAAGCAACCAGAGGTAACAGGTTTGGTTCTGCACACACACACACACACACACACACACACACACACACACACACCTGCATGTATGGGAGGACAGCATACATATGCAGCGAGGCAATCAGAAGCTCAGCCTGTTTTCCATAATGAGGTTCAGGGGGTGAAACAGAGTCCCGTCCGCCAGCTCTTCATCTCCCTCGTCTCTCCGCTGGAGGTCTTATTAAATCCTCTCCTTCCCTCCAGCCGCTCACCAACTCATTAGACTGCCGGCTGCTCGCCAGCCCAACACCTCGGCCGTCCAGCCCGGCTCTCGGGTTCGTCCATCTTCCTCCCCAGCTTCATTTAAAAAAAAAAAAAAAAACATCTCTCTCTAACGCCCTGCCAAAGATTTTTTAATATCAAAATAATCAATCTGTGGATCTATCAGGAGGGCCGAGAGAGAGAGAGAGAGAGAGAGAGAGAGAGAGAGAGAAAGAGAGAGAGAGAGAGAGAGAGAGAGAGAGAGAGAGAGACCTTAATGAGCGAGGAGTCCATTCGGAGCTGATTACGCAATCTGGCACCGGAGAGGTTGGAGTAAATATTAATATCTATGAATCTCTCTTTTGTGCGCTACCTGTTCTTAGATCAATCTTCTCCACCGACGCCCCCGAGATGCATCACTTCTGCTCCCCGCGAGGGAAGTGAACGACGCGCCTGATGAATCTCAGTTTGAAGAGACTGAACTTCATCAGCTGGAATATCTCAGAACACACGAAGCCCAACGTTGAAGACGAGGAGATGGATGATCCTCCTGGAGACGACTGATGGAGGCCAGAGAGGATCTGATGAAGGTACTTTTAAATGAAGGTACTTCTGATGAAGGTACCTCTGATGAAGGTACTTTTAAATGAAGGTACCTCTGATGAAGGTACTTTTAAATGAAGGTACTTTTAAATGAAAGTACGTCTGATGAAGGTACCTCTGATGAAGGTACCTCTGATGACGGTACTTTCTAATGAAATAAAAGGTACTTTTAAATGAAGGTACCTCTAATGAAGGTACTTTTAAATGAAGGTACGTCTGATGAAGGTACTTTTAAATGAAGGTACTTTTAAATGAAGGTACCTCTGATGACGGTACTTTTAAATGACGGTACTTTTAAATGAAGGTACCTCTGATGAAGGTACTTTAAATGACGGTACTTTTAAATGAAAGTACCTCTGATGAAGGTACTTTTAAATGAAAGTACCTCTGATGAAGGTACTTTTAAATGAAAGTACCTCTGATGAAGGTACTTTTAAATGAAAGTACCTCTGATGAAGGTACTTTTAAATGAAAGTACCTCTGATGAAGGTACTTTTAAATGAAAGTACCTCTGATGAAGGTACTTTTAAATGAAGATACCTCTGATGACGGTACTTTTAAATGAAGATACCTCTGATGAAGATACTTTCTAATGAAATAAAAAGGTACTTTGAAATGAAGGTACCTCTTATGAAGGTACTTTAACTGAAGGTACCTCTGATGATGGTACTTTTAAATGAAGGTAGCTTTGATGAAGGTACTTGGTACTCTTGTACAAAGGTACTCTAGGACAAAGGTACTGGGTACTTTTGACAAAGATACTTGGTACTGTGTTCATGGAGGTACTTGGTACTTTTTGATAAAGGTATTCTTGGACGAAGGTACATTTTGATAATGGTAGTTAGTACTTTTGACGGAGGTACTTGGTATTGTTAATGGAGGTACTTTTTGACGAAGGTACCTTTGAAGAAGGTGGTACATGATACTTTTGATGGAAGTACTTTTAAATGAAGGTACTTCTTGGTTTAATATGTATATTTTAGGTTCTAAACATGGAGGTCCGTCCTCTCACGCGTTTGTTCCTGAAGGCCTGGACATGAAACGCTTCCTGCAGATCAAACAGAGGCGTTACTGTAACTGTGGATCCATGGCGGCCACGCCCTCGATCCTCATGAAACACAACTTGGCAGCGTTGACGCTTTCTCACGGCCAAAGGGGACGTCTCTAAACATGAACAACACATTTAAAAACACAGATATTCACTTTACAGGAACCAGCGCCTCAGAACTACTGAAGGGAACCTCAAACTCTTCAGCTCCGCTTTTCAAACTTCACGTCAGGCACGCGTCATATTTGATGAACGCCCGTCATCTATATTATAAGGAGGGCAATAACAAAGATTTCTACCGGCCCTCACAGCAGAAAGATGGCCACCATATATCTGCCGGTTGATCGATACCGCTCGGCGTCCGCGATAAGATCTTTGGCTTTTTTCGGCGCTCTCATTTCAAGCCGCTCTCTGATCAAACCCCCGCTGGGCCTCCAGAAGCTCCCAGAAGTCATCAATTATTTGGCCCCTTTAGTCAGAGAAGAGCCGGACGGTGCACATCAGCTTGGTTTGAGGGGATGGAGGCCACATAAAACCTGCAATTTGGTGAATCTGTAGCTTCGTTTGAGGACGAGTGACGATCTTCACTCTTTGCCGATGCGTTAGACTCAACAATTAGTGGTTTCCTTTGCAAAATAAATGGATCAAATCCATAACTAGTTGCAACGCTGCGTGGCTTTTTACACATCCAGCTGACACAAAACATTCATTTAGAGTCCATTTAGGATATAAGTTCAAACACGAATATTTAAAATGACAACAAGGACATGTATCTGGGATTTGAACCCGCGACAATGGTTCATTGCATTCAGCCGCCATCCAATAAATAACATTGCCCCCAAAAGACCCAGAAAGTATCGGCTCCCAATAGTTGTTGAGTGTTTCCATTCATGATTTATCATTCCTGTCATGTTGTGTTCAGGGTTGGCTTTTTTAAATCCTGCCCATGAAACAGTGCATTTAATTCTTCCCTCCACCATATGCATGCTTGAACCCACACACCTTAGCGTCCTTAAAAGAACAGGAACCACAGAAGAAGTCCATCGTCCCCTCTGCCGGTAATTTATTTGACATTTTAAGCTTCCATGAACCGCCGCCTTTTGCAGGAAGCCTTACCCAGAAGCGTCTGACTTTGCTGAGAGAGGAGTGTGCACACTGCTGTAATTTAGTCACCTGCTGCAGCTCCAAGGATCGAAGCGCTGCTCTTTTGAGACCTCGAACTTGGCAGTTTCTAAACAATTAGAGCAGAAACAAAAGAGGAGGAGGAGAAGAAGGTTGCACAGAGACAGATGCGCCGGAGCCAAAAGAGCCGCGATAACAATTATGCTAACTGCTCATGCATCCCGCTGCCGTTTACCGCCGAGCGCTCCGGAGGCTTGTGGGGCTAATTCAATGAATCATCTGGGACTGGAGGTGTCCAAGTCTTAATCTCAGGCCTCAAGCTTTCTGTTTTTTTCTACTTAAGCATCAAAGAAGTCTGCATTCGACACACGGGAACACAGATTCACTCTTTTACAAAAGCTCGAGTGTGTTTTTTGTGTAAAATCAAATCTTCAGAGTGTCAACTTCTGCTTCCTCTCCACCTCGCTGGCTTCACTCTTCTTAGCAGTCGGACACGTCTCCTTTTCTTTTCTACTTAAGCCCCGAAGAGGTCCGGCTTCAACACACAAGAACACAGATTTGCTCTTTTACAAAAGCTTGAGTGTGTTTTTGTGTAAAATCAAGTCTTAGGGGCAGATCACACCAGACTTTAAAGAAAAAAAAAGGCTTCAAAAAACGCCTTGACAAAAACGCACAGGGCAAAAACCTGCGCGATAAAAACTTCATTTACAAAATGGATTCAAGCAGTTGTCGTGCTCTTGCTGTGTTGTGAGGCAGAAAAAGTCCTCGAAAAGCAAAGTTTTGAGTTAAAAAAAAAGGAAAGACTTTGGCGAATACCACCATCTATTCCACGAATTGTGTCTGGATGACGAGAGCTTTCAAACACCGCTAACATCAGCGCCTCGTCGGAGGTCGCCATTTTCTTTTGAATTCCCCGCCGTTCACACCACGGGAACACAAGAAGGAATAAGCCCCGCCTCTCGCTTGATCCGATTGGCTGCCGTGGCCGAGCGAGACAGTGATGAGCCCTGCGACTCCGCGCCTTAAACTTAAAAGTTAAGAATATTTTAACTTTTAAGCGTGCATTAGAAAAGGAAAACAACAGTTTTGCTAGCGACGCGTTTTTGAGACCGGCCCCTTAAGACGTTCTTCTTCTTCTTCTTCTTCTTCTTCTTCTTCTTCTTCTTCTTCTTCTTCTTCTTCTTCTTACGCATCATCCCCACCTCGCTGGCTTCACTCTTCTTAGCAGTCTGGATTCGACACACAAGAACACAGATTTGCTCTTTTACAAAAGCTTAAAAGTGATTTTTTTTTGTGTAAAATCAAGTCTTAAGAGTGTCTTCTTCCTCTTCTCCCTCTCCACCTCGCTGCCTTCACTTTCTTAGCAGTCGGACCACGTCTCCTTTTCTTTTCTTTTTTTCCCTCCTCGTCCTGCAAACAGCTGACATCTTGTTTTGGAGCCGGGTGCGTCGGTGGTCTGCATTCTGAGCTCCCCGCTGGCATCAATCAACGTCAGAGACGCTTCAAACCCACTTAAGCGCCGGCTCTCGTGGGCTCCAGAGATCACAAGCTGTGGAGCCGGAGAACAATTCTCCTGATGGGGAAACATTTGTTTTTTTTAAGCTTCGCTGCCTGTTTTCGGTGTGTTTTGAACTTCTAAAGTGATGATGTCTCGTAACTTCAGCGTTTTTGGCGGGATTTGCAGCGCCTACTCAACAGGAAGTGAACCCGTTTAAACTGGTCATGACTTTTTTGGGTCAAAATTTTTTTGGTCAAATTTTTTTTGGTCATGACTTTTTTGGTAAAAAAATTTGTGGTCATGACTTTTTTTTTGGTCATGACTTTTTTTGGTCATGACTTTTTTTTGGTCATGACTTTTTTTGGTCATGACTTTTTTGGTAAAAAAATTTGTGGTCATGACTTTTTTTTTGGTCATGACTTTTTTTTGGTCAAATTTTTTTTGGTCAGTTTTTTTTGTTGATGACTTTTTGGTCATGACTTTTTTTTTGGTCAAATTTTTTTTGGTCAATTTTTTTTTGTTCATGACTTTTTTCGGTCACGACTTTTTTGGTAAAAAAATTTTTGGTCATGACTTTTTTTGGTCATGACTTCTTTTTTTGGTCATGACTTTTTTTTTGGTCAGTTTTTTTTGGTCATGACTTTTTTTTTGGTCAAATTTTTTTTGGTCAAATTTTTGGTCATGACTTTTTTTGGTCATGACTTTTTTTTGGTCATGACTTTTTTGGTCAGTTTTTTTGTTCATGACTTTTTGGTCATGACTTTTTTGGTCAAATTTTTTGGGGTCAAATTTTTGGTTATGACTTTTTTTTGGTCATGACTTTTTTTTTGGTCAAATTTTTTTGGGTCAAATTTTTGGGTCATGACTTTTTTTTTGGTCATGACTTTTTTTGGTCATGACTTTTTTGGTAAAAAAAATTTTGGTCATGACTTTTTTGTTCATGACTTTTTGGTCATGACTTTTTTTTTGGTCATGACTTTTTTTTTGGTCAAATTTTTGGTCATGACTTTTTTTTGGTCATGACTTTTTTTGGTCATGACTTTTTTTTGTTCATGACTTTTTGGTCATGACTTTTTTTTGGTCAAATTTTTTGGGGTCAAATTTTTGGTTATGACTTTTTTTTGGTCAAATTTTTTTGGGTCAAATTTTTGGGTCATGACTTTTTTTTTGGTCAAATTTTTTTGGGTCAAGACTTTTTTTTTGGTCATGACTTTTTTTGGTCATGACTTTTTTGGTAAAAAAAATTTTGGTCATGACTTTTTTTGTTCATGACTTTTTTTTTGGTCAAATTTTTTTTGGTCATGACTTTTTTTTGGTCATGACTCTTTTTTTGGTCATGACTTTTTGGTCACGACTTTTTGGTCACGACTTTTTGGTCACGACTTTTTTTGTTCATGACTTTTTGGTCATGACTTTTTTTTTGGTCAAATTTTTTTGGTCATGACTTTTTTTTTGGTCCAATTTTTTTTGGTCAATATTTTTTGGTTATGACTTTTTTGGTCATGACTTTTTTGGTCATGACTTTTTTGGTCATGACTTTTTTGGTCATGACTTTTTTGGTCATGACTTTTTTGGTCATGACTTTTTTGGTCATGACTTCTTTTTGTGAACTTTTTTTCGTTGATTTTTTCCATATATGTGCCACTTGTTGCTCACTGCAGTTCATACAGAGTTCATAAACAGAGTGAACTTTTGTCTTTACTTGTCAAAACCCGATCACCTCCAACAGGAAACTGATGAGTGACAAAAAGGCCTCACTGCGACTATGAGTTCCTTTAAAATCCTTGGGCTCATTTGACTTTGATTTTCAGCAATTATCCTGCAAGAGAAATGTCTCCAAATGAGCCAGAAACAAACAAAAAACACACGCTGTTGTTGTCTGATGAATGCCGGAGGTTGATGGGGAAACTCGCCAAACGGCTCTATTTTTCTGGGAGGTTAATGGGAATTTGCCAAATCGACTCTTCGCCTGAAGGTTAATGGGGGACTCCGGCTCGGCGCCGCAAACAGACGAGAGGACGAGTTGCCAAATTTGCTACGGAGGAAAATTACCGATCTAAAAGGCGCTGAACCAAAGTGTTTTTTAATTTCATCTGGCACACAACTTTTTAGAGCACTTTAACAACAGAACTAATGGAAAGAAAAACTGCGAAACGTGACTAATGATGGATTAGAGGCCGCCGTCAGGGTTGACATCTGATGCTTTTTCAGAACTTGGCTGCATGAAGGACGGAAATGAGCAACATAAAAAAAATCATATATCTATTTATCTGACACACAAATCGCAGGAAATCTGCGGCGAACGCTTCCTCCCATTCAGAGTCAGGGGCACAAAGGAAATGTCAGATTTGTACCTCGGGAGGCCTCCTCGTCAGCGCCGGCACTGTCAGGCTGTCAGCCGGAGACACACTCACACTGTGGCTTTGTGATGTAAGTACAGAGAGACGCACTCGGGGGGAGTTTGTGGGAATCGCACGACGCGACGAGCTCGACAATCACAACGACACAAGTTGATGAATAACGAGATTAAATGTTCATAAAAAAACAGCCTCTGTGAGCGGTGAGTCAGTAATTTGCAGGTGTGGATGTTTAGGTTGTAACCGGAGCATCAACAGCATTTTGTGCGTTCGGCCCATATTTAAGGTGTCTAGACGGGTTGTGGTGCTTCGGTTACCTGCAAATCACCAAATGAGTGCTTGCGCTGGTCTGGGCAGCTTTGTGTGGCGAGCAGGAGAGCAGGATGCGTCCAGTATAAGCATCTGTTTCTGTCAATGAAAGGATGAATTCACACCAGCTGCGTGGAGAGTTGCATTGTGGGAAATGATTGATCCAGTGATTTAAATGGTTAATCCATGAAAGAGGGAAAAAGTAAGTGCTTTTTAAGATATAGATGACTTTAAAACAGTTTTAAAACCAATCAAATACAGTTTTATATGAATAATAAATAGATATTTCAGCAAATTTTGAAATCCAGGACGTACTGCTGGACCAGCTGGGTCAAAGGAGAACCAGAACCAGGACTGAGAGGACCAGACTGTCGTAGAACGAGAGCTTTTCTAAAGGGACCCTGGTGCTTAGAGACACTACCGCTGTTGTCCACAGGGGGCGCCAGAAACAACACTGCATGAACAATTCTCGCAGTAGCTTCAACTGAAAGAAATGGTGGACGAAACTACTGAAATAAGTCATGTTGAACCTTTAATTCACAAACTTTATCTTAAAGTTGAGGCAGGAGGAGTTGGATCCACACGAGTATCGATGGTGGATCCAGTAGCGGGCGACTTTTCCTCTGCACGACTCTCTCTCTCTCTCTCTCTCTCTCTCTCTCTCTCTCTCCCTCTCTCTTTATCCGTCTGACAGGCGACACGTCTTGTAATTAACGTCAACGCGTTATCTGTCAGCGGCACATGGACGAGAGACACCGACTGTCAGAAAGACAAAAGGCAGGAGAGAGAGAGGGAGACAGAGCTCTATCTTTAAACTACTGATAGTGGCTTCTGCAGATAAGACTGGAGTTAAACCAGCAAGCGGCAACAGACTGCTGTCTTCAAATCAGTGTGTGTGTGTGTGTGTGTGTGTGTGTGTGTGTGTGTGTGTGTGTGTGTGTGGCCGTCTAGACTCTTCAAAGGAATTTCATCTCCAATATATACAGACTGTTGAGGGTCCAATTTCCTGACCAGTGTGGCGAAGCGCTCTGTCTGGGGTGTGTGTGTGTGTGTGTGTGTGTGTGTGTGTGTGTCTCAGACAGGCCAGAGTCTCCACACCTCAGCAACGGCAACCAAGCGAGAGATGAGCATCGCTAAAAAAGAAGCGACGGGAGGGCAAAAAAAAGAAAAGTGAGACGGAGAGAAGGGAGGTGGAGATACGAGAGGTGAAGGGAGCGCTGAGGAATGAGGACGGCATGTTAAATGGAAGTGACAGAGCAAAACCTTTACACCTGCAAATCACTGGACACACACACACACACACACACACACACACACACACACACACACACACACACACACACCTCTGCAGCTTCAGAAACAGTTTCTTTTCGGCTACAACGGGGCTGAAACAGCTCATACTGCCAACAAACAGCAATGTAATAATGCACAGACAGCGTTCCGACCCGCTGATACTATTTGTATAACGTTTGTGTATTTGTGTGCACATTTGCAGTATCGTCAAGACAAATGAAGTCCATTTACTGCCTCTCACTAAAGCGACTTCACTAGTCGTGACATCCATGCTCTTGTGGAAGAGAAACTTGGGTTTGTCGCTCAGATGGCTGCAAATGCGGTGGTGAAAAAAAGGTTCATGTTGAGAAAAAAGGTCGAATTAAAATCTTTAAACGGCGGCCCGAATAGCACCCGACCGCTCGCACGATAACCTAAACACACGACGCAGACGGACACACAAACGCCTCTTCAGCGCTGAATCTCAGAGGGAAGAAACCTGCAGCAGCAAACAGGAGAAAAAAAAAGGTGATGGAAATGTAAATGGCTGCATTTATTTGGAGCTTTTATGCAAAGTGGTTGACGGTTGATGGAAGCTATAGCGATGCACGGCGCTGCTGATCGGACTATTTGGAGCAATTTGGCTTTCGGCGTGTTGCCACTTGGAGCTGGGGATCGAACCGCCGGGTCGCCTGCCAGCTGAGCCACAGCAAATACTTTTGTTGCCAAGAAGTCAATGAGAAAAAATGACTCTACTTCTCTCTTGATGTATTCCTAAAACCAAGATGGCGATGGACAAAAACCAAGACGGCGACGGGGCAAAAACAAAGATGGCGATGGACGAAAAACTAAGATGGCGACGGACAACAACCAAGAAAAACCAAAATGGCGACGTCTAACAACAAAGATGGCGACGGCAAAAACCCAAGATGGCGACGGACAAAAACAAGAGGGCAATGGAAAAAAACAAGTTGCTGATGGACGAAAAAACCAAGATGGTGATGGCCAAAAACCAAGATGGCGGCAGCCAACAACCAAGATGGTGACGGCCAAAATCTAAGATGGCGACAGCCAACAACCAAGATGGCGACGGCCAAAATCTAAGATGGCGACAGCCAAAATCTAAGATGGCGACAGCCAAAATCTAAGATGGCGACAGCCAACAACCAAGATGACGACGGGTCAAAAACAAAGATGGCGACGGGTCAAAAACAAAGATGGCGACGGGTCAAAAACAAAGATGGCGATGGACGAAAAACTAAGATGGCGATGGACGAAAAACTAAGATGGCAGCCGACAAACCTACTTGGAATAAACCTGATTCTGAGACAACATCTTTGGTCATTTCTTATTTGCTAAAGTTATAAAATGACACGCCTATAAGATGATGCAAGTTTCACGGTGAAAGTGATTACAGCTCTGGTTTGAACAAACTTTATTGGCACCGTCAGTCAGAAATGTAGAAGACAAGAAGAAGTTATAAATGCTGACAATCTGCTCCAGTCGGAAGAGAAAGAAACTCTCGACAAGTAAATCGGGAGGTTGAATATTTCTGGAAAAGTTCTGGCATGAAAACGATGGCATTTAAAGCTCTTTCAGCAATCTGTCAGTCTCGGCCTGGAAGCCTCCTAATCGATGAAGAATCAGCCTTTCAAACCGTCATGAGCTCCTCTTCCTCTCTCTTTCTCTTTCTCTCATCCATCCGTTTCACTTTCGTCATGCCTTCAGCCCGTCCTGCACATTTCTTTCTCTCGACAACCCCGACTGCTGCGATCTGATCCGTCGGCTGCTTCGGTTTTAACGGCGGTTGGGCGCAGATCAAATATTTGATGGAAATGCATGATCCGACGGGAGAGCGATCAGAGTCGCTGTCTGGAAGGATAAATCAGGCTACGATTGGAAAGATACAGCTTTTATAAGATGGATACCAAAATATATATATATTTTTTCTCTCCATAAAGCTGAACAGTCAATATTTTGTCCAGAAAAGAGAAATGGAACCAGTTTAATCCCTTAAAAAATATTCAAATGTCACGCAGAAATATTCCAGAGAACTTTATTTTTCCATTAAATTTGAACTTTGAGGCTTTTACGGATTCAGTTTGACATTTATTGTCTTGATAGAAGATTGCTACCCTCTTAATTAGCTTAGCATAAAGTAAGGAAACAAGGGGAAACGGCTATATCGAAAGCTATTTAAATTAAATCTATCATTTTTAAATGCTTTAGAATAACAAAGTAGTTTATGAATATGAGGTATAAATTAACAGATGATTACAATCCCACTTCAGAATTATGGAGCTTTGTTTATGCCGTTTTATCAGGAACAATCGCGTGCTAGCAGATCGAAGCTATTAGATCGTAGCCAGTAGATCCTAGCTTGTAGATCCTAGCTCGTACCTTGTAGATCGTAGTTAGTAACTAGTAGATCGTACCAAGTAGATAGTAGCTAGAAGATCGTAGTTCATGGCTAGCAGAGCGTAGCCTGTAGATCCTAGCTTGTAGATCGTAGCTAGTAGATCATAGCTAGAAGCTCGTAGCTCGTAGATCATAGCTAGTAGCTCGTAGCTAGTAGATCGTAGCTAGTAGATTGTAGTTTGTAGCTAGTAGATCGTAGTCTGTAGATCGTAGCTCGTAGCTAGTAGATCGTAGCTAGTAGATCATAGCTTGTAGCTAGTAGATCATAGCTTGTAGCTAGTAGATCGTAGATGGTAGCTAGTAGCTCGTAGCTCATCAATCGTCGCTAGTAGATCATAGCTAGTAGAGGAAAAACCCGACTTTGAGCCTCGTCTCCTGGGGCGGTGGGGGGAGGAGCTTGTTTGTTCGGGTTGGAGGTCTGAGTAACCTCACGCTGATACGAGGCAGATCCACCGCAATCAGTGGTCCAATCTGCAGTGTGTGTGTCTGCGTCCTTGAGCAATAACCCCAAAACGAATGTGTGTGTGTGTGTGTGTGTGTGTGTGTGTGTGTGTGTGTGTGTGTGTATGTGTGTTGTTGGCATTGACGCCCTCCTGTTTGGCAGCTCTGTCTCTCCTCCCCCCACACACACACACACACACACTCCACGTTGATGAGATGCAGCTTTAGCATGCCATGTCTGCCTCCCGTCGAGTCTCACACATGCTCTTCCCCCCCACTCGCGTCGCTCGAGAGGCGTCAATCACTCGCAAAAGCATCTTTCATCTCAACGCCGTGACATTCAGAGGACCTTGAACGCAACTTGAACACGACCCCGACGGGCTTGTAACGCATTTTATGTTGTTTTTAT
This sequence comes from Clinocottus analis, assembly GCF_023055335.1. Classification (NCBI taxonomy): domain Eukaryota; kingdom Metazoa; phylum Chordata; class Actinopteri; order Perciformes; family Cottidae; genus Clinocottus; species Clinocottus analis. The sequence continues at coordinate 1,255,327 of NW_027175932.1, forward strand.
TGTCATTTTCAAGTCGATCGCCCTTCAAACTCAACTAAAATGTCGGATTAAATGAGATTCCTGCTGCTCCGCTCCTCAAATTCATCGATATAATAACCCTACATCCACTTTTTAAAGTTGCATGAACAGTCAACGACAAGTCCTTGGTTTTTTAATGCTTTTTCTCATGCATGAACATGAAGCTTTTTACTGCTGCACAACACAAGTTCAGGAGCGAAAGCATCGTCGCCCCGTGGGCCCAACTGCTTATAGAAAGATTGATGTAATAAAACTTTAGCATCATTAATGGGAAATATGTTGAGACTGAATCCAGGGAGATGATTGATATTTTCAGTTCTCTATATTTTGTGTCACGATTGTGTTGTTTCCTTCGTTAGTCCCGCCCCTTTACACTGGATTGCGTTGTATTTGGGGGAAAATATACTTTGGAATTGACAATAATATGGGATTATTGATGACTCGATTCAAAATGGCATCCAAAATATATTTCTGAGGCTCTTCCACACAGGAAGGGGCGGGACTTCGCCTCTCAGGACTTTGTAGAAAACGCCCTCAAACAAGCAAATAGTTCATTTCACATCTAATCCGTCGCGGCTTTCACTGGATGAGCTTCCTGCGTCTCATCAAGTCGCCCTGAACGACCCGTAATCTCGATGGCGTCCTCACATTCCTCCAGAATCACACTCCCTCTAACGGACACAACATTGTACTCGTTGGGAGAATATTCATCAGATAAGGAGCGAAACAAACACTTTTATGATCTTTTATAACCAATAAACGTCTCTGATTGGGTTTGTTTGGTTTCAATTCTTCTACCAACGTTCTGCTTGTTTGGTTTTATCTTTTAGGGAATAGAAAGTGACCCGTTTCCAGTGAAACACTCGGGAGTCTGAACATGTTTTGTGTATTAGCGGGGTGGGGCCGAGCAGCTCCGTCATCCTCTTTAAACAAGGAGAAACTAAATCACATTAAAGAGGGAGGGAGAGAAAGTGGAAAAGTTAAGAGGAAAAGAGGACAAGAGTCATGATTGGAAGAGGAGGAGGAAGGAGAGATGAGCAGAGAAAGTAAATAAGGGGAAACAAAGAGAGGAGGAAAGAGAAGGAAGGAGGAAATTAAAGAGAAAAGAGAAGCGGAGGGGAAGATGGTTTGTATTCTGGCAGCGACAAGTTTCCATTACTAAAATAAACTGATACCAGATGACTGTTCACTCATAACCGGAGCAGGAATTTACTACATTACACATTCATATATTTATATATTTATACTGTTTATAGCACTGAGAGGAAGAGGGAGGAGAGAGAGAACAAGGGAGGAGAGAGAAAGAGAGAGAGAGAGCTCCAGGACTGATGCTCTGAGGAATCCCAACAACAAATAACAGGAAGTAGCAGCTGGATTCAGATCAGCTCCTAATAAACAAATCGAGTTACAGGAAGAACGTTTCTGCACTCGAGGTCCTCGGCCGATTGTTTCTGCAGTTTTACTCAACATTTACATCTAAACGAGCAGTTTAACAATCATTTAGACACCTCTAAGGGCCATCAGTTGAAGTTATTTAAACTTTATCAGGTCGGTGAGGCTCTAAATATCATCATCCTCATCCATCACCGCCATTGAGGACGAGCCAGACGCAGAAATTAACTTTAAACTGGAAAAAAACACATTTGAGCAGATTTGGGCAAAGTGCAAGATTTAGCGACGCCGACGTGATAACACGTCAAACTCAGAGGTATGAACTGCAATCCACCCGACATCCTCAAAGTATACAATACTGTATATTAAATATATTCATTAATATTATAACATATTATCAGACTGTGTAAAAGGTTTTGGTTTGTAACGGAAAAAAACATGTTTGCTTCTCGTGTCGTTCAGCCGAGAAGTCGAAGGTCCCCAAACTCTGAATGTTGTGTTAACAACACAACATTCACAACACACACACACACACACACACACACACACACACACACACGCCGCCTTCAACAACCCAACCATTTACAGTCTGCGCTCTTCATCGTGTGCCACGGTTTTCTGGTTCTGGTCCGCTGCCGTTCCCGAGTTCCTCTTGTCATCCGTCAGAATCAAAAGTCCAGATGTGTGTAACATTTGGTGCGATCGTTTAACGCTCGTGGAACTTGTGTAGTTGTCGTGTGCGACCGGTGGCGTTTCTCACGGAGCTTTAACGCACAACAGAGACGAGCAGAGAGGACCGTCGTGACCTTCCAACAATTGTTCCTCCAGATTCCACGAAGCCACTAATTACGGGCGGGACGCCACAACGACCGAACGCACAAACACCCACAGAAACGCACTCCAAGACACACAAAACACACACACACACACACACACCAGCGGAGAACCAAAGCGCCGATGGAGACCAGAGG